>NW_028254184.1:0-45984 GCF_964263255.1 Lissotriton vulgaris
GAAGCATGACGTAATGGGGGGGTGTTATCTCTTTTGTCGAAAATCAGCCGTTTTTGCTCGAACATTAAATGCCTCCAAATGGTATTTAATTAACTTCCCGAGCCCCTGGAAGCATGAAAATCACTTTAACATGCTAATTTTAGCTCTAACACTGATGATCCACCTACAAATGTGAACTGACGTTCAAAAATAAAACATTTGAAAACGGACCATTTTCCACATTTCTGAAGCATGACGTAATGGGGGGTGTTATCTCTTTTGTCGAAAATCAGCCGTTTTTGCTCGAACATTAAATGCCTCCAAATGGTATTTAATTAACTTCCCGGGGTGAAGAAACCCTTTTTGAGAACTCAGAGTGAGTAAATTGGCCATTTTCATGCACTTTGAACCATTCCATAAATCTTGTGTTTTGGGCCCCTGGAAGCATGAAAATCACTTTAAACATGCTAATTTTAGCTCTAACACTGATGATCCACCTACAAATGTGAACTGACGTTCAAAAATAAAACATTTGAAAACGGACCATTTTCCACATTTCTGAAGCATGACGTAATGGGGGGGTGTTATCTCTTTTGTCGAAAATCAGCCGTTTTTGCTCGAACATTAAATGCCTCCAAATGGTATTTAATTAACTTCCCGAGCCCCTGGAAGCATGAAAATCACTTTAAACATGCTAATTTTAGCTCTAACACTGATGATCCACCTACAAATGTGAACTGACGTTCAAAAATAAAACATTTGAAAACGGACCATTTCCACATTTCTGAAGCATGACGTAATGGGGGGGTGTTATCTCTTTTGTCGAAAATCAGCCGTTTTTGCTCGAACATTAAATGCCTCCAAATGGTATTTAATTAACTTCCCGAGCCCCTGGAAGCATGAAAATCACTTTAAACATGCTAATTTTAGCTCTAACACTGATGATCCACCTACAAATGTGAACTGACGTTCAAAAATAAAACATTTGAAAACGGACCATTTTCCACATTTCTGAAGCATGACGTAATGGGGGGGTGTTATCTCTTTTGTCGAAAATCAGCCGTTTTTGCTCGAACATTAAATGCCTCCAAATGGTATTTAATTAACTTCCCGAGCCCCTGGAAGCATGAAAATCACTTTAAACATGCTAATTTTAGCTCTAACACTGATGATCCACCTACAAATGTGAACTGACGTTCAAAAATAAAACATTTGAAAACGGACCATTTTCCACATTTCTGAAGCATGACGTAATGGGGGGTGTTATCTCTTTTGTCGAAAATCAGCCGTAGCCGTTTTTGCTCGAACATTAAATGCCTCCAAATGGTATTTAATTAAACCTTCCCGAGCCCCTGGAAGCATGAAAATCACTTTAAACATGCTAATTTTAGCTCTAACACTGATGATCCACCTACAAATGTGAACTGACGTTCAAAAATAAAACATTTGAAAACGGACCATTTTCCACATTTCTGAAGCATGACGTAATGGGGGGTGTTATCTCTTTTGTCGAAAATCAGCCGTTTTTGCTCGAACATTAAATGCCTCCAAATGGTATTTAATTAACTTCCCGAGCCCTGGAAGCATGAAAATCACTTTAAACATGCTAATTTTAGCTCTAACACTGATGATCCACCTACAAATGTGAACTGACGTTCAAAAATAAAACATTTGAAAACGGACCATTTTCCACATTTCTGAAGCATGACGTAATGGGGGGGGGGTATCTCTTTTGTCGAAAATCAGCCGTTTTTGCTCGAACATTAAATGCCTCCAAATGGTATTTAATTAACTTCCCGAGCCCTGGAAGCATGAAAATCACTTTAAACATGCTAATTTTAGCTCTAACACTGATGATCCACCTACAAATGTGAACTGACGTTCAAAAATAAAACATTTGAAAACGGACCATTTTCCACATTTCTGAAGCATGACGTAATGGGGGGGTGTTATCTCTTTTGTCGAAAATCAGCCGTTTTTGCTCGAACATTAAATGCCTCCAAATGGTATTTAATTAACTTCCCGAGCCCCTGGAAGCATGAAAATCACTTTAAACATGCTAATTTTAGCTCTAACACTGATGATCCACCTACAAATGTGAACTGACGTTCAAAAATAAAACATTTGAAAACGGACCATTTTCCACATTTCTGAAGCATGACGTAATGGGGGGGTGTTATCTCTTTTGTCGAAAATCAGCCGTTTTTGCCTCGAACATTAAATGCCTCCAAATGGTATTTAATTAACTTCCCGAGCCCCTGGAAGCATGAAAATCACTTTAAACATGCTAATTTTAGCTCTAACACTGATGATCCACCTACAAATGTGAACTGACGTTCAAAAATAAAACATTTGAAAACGGACCATTTTCCACATTTCTGAAGCATGACGTAATGGGGGGGTGTTATCTCTTTTGTCGAAAAATCAGCCGTTTTTGCTCGAACATTAAATGCCTCCAAATGGTATTTAATTAACTTCCCGAGCCCCTGGAAGCATGAAAATCACTTTAAACATGCTAATTTTAGCTCTAACACTGATGATCCACCTACAAATGTGAACTGACGTTCAAAAATAAAACATTTGAAAACGGACCATTTTCCACATTTCTGAAGCATGACGTAATGGGGGGGTGTTATCTCTTTTGTCGAAAATCAGCCGTTTTTGCTCGAACATTAAATGCCTCCAAATGGTATTTAATTAACTTCCCGAGCCCCTGGAAGCATGAAAATCACTTTAAACATGCTAATTTTAGCTCTAACACTGATGATCCACCTACAAATGTGAACTGACGTTCAAAAATAAAACATTTGAAAACGGACCATTTTCCACATTTCTGAAGCATGACGTAATGGGGGGTGTTATCTCTTTTGTCGAAAATCAGCCGTTTTTGCTCGAACATTAAATGCCTCCAAATGGTATTTAATTAACTTCCCGAGCCCCTGGAAGCATGAAAATCACTTTAAACATGCTAATTTTAGCTCTAACACTGATGATCCACCTACAAATGTGAACTGACGTTCAAAAATAAAACATTTGAAAACGGACCATTTTCCACATTTCTGAAGCATGACGTAATGGGGGGGTGTTATCTCTTTTGTCGAAAATCAGCCGTTTTTGCTCGAACATTAAATGCCTCCAAATGGTATTTAATTAACTTCCTGAGCCCCTGGAAGCATGAAAATCACTTTAAACATGCTAATTTTAGCTCTAACACTGATGATCCACCTACAAATGTGAACTGACGTTCAAAAATAAAACATTTGAAAATGGACCATTTTCCACATTTCTGAAGCATGACGTAATGGGGGGGTGTTATCTCTTTTGTCGAAAATCAGCCGTTTTTGCTCGAACATTAAATGCCTCCAAATGGTATTTAATTAACTTCCCGAGCCCCTGGAAGCATGAAAATCACTTTAAACATGCTAATTTTAGCTCTAACACTGATGATCCACCTACAAATGTGAACTGACGTTCAAAAATAAAAACATTTGAAAACGGACCATTTTCCACATTTCTGAAGCATGACGTAATGGGGGGGTGTTATCTCTTTTGTCGAAAATCAGCCGTTTTTGCTCGAACATTAAATGCCTCCAATGGTATTATTAACTTCCCAGAGCCCCTGGAAGCATGAAAATCACTTTAAACATGCTAATTTTAGCTCTAACACTGATGATCCACCTACAAATGTGAACTGACGTTCAAAAATAAAACATTTGAAAACGGACCATTTTCCACATTTCTGAAGCATGACGTAATGGGGGGGGTGTTATCTCTTTTGGAAAACAGCCGTTTTTGCTCGAACATTAAATGCCTCCAAATGGTATTTAATTAACTTCCCGGGGTGAAGAAACCCTTTTTGAGAACTCAGAGTGAGTAAATTGGCCATTTTCATGCACTTTTAACCATTCCATAAATCTTGTGTTTTGGGCCCCTGGAAGCATGAAAATCACTTTAAACATGCTAATTTTAGCTCTAACACTGATGATCCACCTACAAATGTGAACTGACGTTCAAAAATAAAACATTTGAAAATGGACCATTTTCCACATTTCTGAAGCATGACGTAATGGGGGGGTGTTATCTCTTTTGTCGAAAATCAGCCGTTTTTGCTCGAACATTAAATGCCTCCAAATGGTATTTAATTAACTTCCCGGGGTGAAGAAACCCTTTTTGAGAACTCAGAGTGAGTAAATTGGCCATTTTCATGCACTTTTAACCATTCCATAAATCTTGTGTTTTGGGCCCCTGGAAGCATGAAAATCACTTTAAACATGCTAATTTTAGCTCTAACACTGATGATCCACCTACAAATGTGAACTGACGTTCAAAAATAAAACATTTGAAAACGACCATTTTCCACATTTCTGAAGCATGACGTAATGGGGGGGTGTTATCTCTTTTGTCGAAAATCAGCCGTTTTTGCTCGAACATTAAATGCCTCCAAATGGTATTTAATTAACTTCCCGAGCCCCTGGAAGCATGAAAATCACTTTAAACATGCTAATTTTAGCTCTAACACTGATGATCCACCTACAAATGTGAACTGACGTTCAAAAATAAAACATTTGAAAACGGACCATTTTCCACATTTCTGAAGCATGACGTAATGGGGGGGTGTTATCTCTTTTGTCGAAAATCAGCCGTTTTTGCTCGAACATTAAATGCCTCCAAATGGTATTTAATTAACTTCCCGAGCCCCTGGAAGCATGAAAATCACTTTAAACATGCTAATTTTAGCTCTAACACTGATGATCCACTACAAATGTGAACTGACGTTCAAAAATAAAACATTGAAAACGGACCATTTTCCACATTTCTGAAGCATGACGTAATGGGGGGGTGTTATCTCTTTTGTCGAAAATCAGCCGTTTTTGCTCGAACATTAAATGCCTCCAAATGGTATTTAATTAACTTCCCGAGCCCCTGGAAGCATGAAAATCACTTTAAACATGCTAATTTTAGCTCTAACACTGATGATCCACCTACAAATGTGAACTGACGTTCAAAAATAAAACATTTGAAAACGGACCATTTTCCACATTTCTGAAGTATGACGTAATGGGGGGGTGTTATCTCTTTTGTCGAAAAATCAGCCGTTTTTGCTCGAACATTAAATGCCTCCAAATGGTATTTAATTAACTTCCCGGGGTGAAGAAACCCTTTTTGAGAACTCAGAGTGAGTAAATTGGCCATTTTCATGCACTTTTAACCATTCCATAAATCTTGTGTTTTGGGCCCCTGGAAGCATGAAAATCACTTTAAACATGCTAATTTTAGCTCTAACACTGATGATCCACCTACAAATGTGAACTGACGTTCAAAAATAAAACATTTGAAAACGGACCATTTTCCACATTTCTGAAGCATGACGTAATGGGGGGGTGTTATCTCTTTTGTCGAAAATCAGCCGTTTTTGCTCGAACATTAAATGCCTCCAAATGGTATTTAATTAACTTCCCGGGGTGAAGAAACCCTTTTTGAGAACTCAGAGTGAGTAAATTGGCCATTTTCATGCACTTTTAACCATTCCATAAATCTTGTGTTTTGGGCCCCTGGAAGCATGAAAATCACTTTAAACATGCTAATTTTAGCTCTAACACTGATGATCCACCTACAAATGTGAACTGACGTTCAAAAATAAAAACATTTGAAAACGGACCATTTTCCACATTTCTGAAGCATGACGTAATGGGGGGGTGTTATCTCTTTTGTCGAAAATCAGCCGTTTTTGCTCGAACATTAAATACCTCCAAATGGTATTTAATTAACTTCCCCGGGGTGAAGAAACCCTTTTGAGAACTCAGAGTGAGTAAATTGGCCATTTTCATGCACTTTTAACCATTCCATAAATCTTGTGTTTTGGGCCCCTGGAAGCATGAAAATCACTTTAAACATGCTAATTTTAGCTCTAACACTGATGATCCACCTACAAATGTGAACTGACGTTCAAAAATAAAACATTTGAAAACGGACCATTTTCCACATTTCTGAAGCATGACGTAATGGGGGGGTGTTATCTCTTTTGTCGAAAATCAGCCGTTTTTGCTCGAACATTAAATGCCTCCAAATGGTATTTAATTAACTTCCCGAGCCCCTGGAAGCATGAAAATCACTTTAAACATGCTAATTTTAGCTCTAACACTGATGATCCACCTACAAATGTGAACTGACGTTCAAAAATAAAACATTTGAAAACGGACCATTTTCCACATTTCTGAAGCATGACGTAATGGGGGGGTGTTATCTCTTTTGTCGAAAATCAGCCCTTTTTGCTCGAACATTAAATGCCTCCAAATGGTATTTAATTAACTTCCCGGGGTGAAGAAACCCTTTTTGAGAACTCAGAGTGAGTAAATTGGCCATTTTCATGCACTTTTAACCATTCCATAAATCTTGTGTTTTGGGCCCCTGGAAGCATGAAAATCACTTTAAACATGCTAATTTTAGCTCTAACACTGATGATCCACCTACAAATGTGAACTGACGTTCAAAAATAAAACATTTGAAAACGGACCATTTTCCACATTTCTGAAGCATGACGTAATGGGGGGGTGTTATCTCTTTTGTCGAAAATCAGCCGTTTTTGCTCGAACATTAAATGCCTCCAAATGGTATTTAATTAACTTCCCGGGGTGAAGAAACCCTTTTTGAGAACTCAGAGTGAGTAAATTGGCCATTTTCATGCACTTTTAACCATTCCATAAATCTTGTGTTTTGGGCCCCTGGAAGCATGAAAATCACTTTAAACATGCTAATTTTAGCTCTAACACTGATGATCCACCTACAAATGTGAACTGACGTTCAAAAATAAAACATTTGAAAACGGACCATTTTCCACATTTCTGAAGCATGACGTAATGGGGGGGTGTTATCTCTTTTGTCGAAAATCAGCCGTTTTTGCTCGAACATTAAATGCCTCCAAATGGTATTTAATTAACTTCCCGAGCCCCTGGAAGCATGAAAATCACTTTAAACATGCTAATTTTAGCTCTAACACTGATGATCCACCTACAAATGTGAACTGACGTTCAAAAATAAAACATTTGAAAACGGACCATTTTCCACATTTCTGAAGCATGACGTAATGGGGGGGTGTTATCTCTTTTGTCGAAAATCAGCCGTTTTTGCTCGAACATTAAATGCCTCCAAATGGTATTTAATTAACTTCCCGGGGTGAAGAAACCCTTTTTGAGAACTCAGAGTGAGTAAATTGGCCATTTTCATGCACTTTTAACCATTCCATAAATCTTGTGTTTTGGGCCCCTGGAAGCATGAAAATCACTTTAAACATGCTAATTTTAGCTCTAACACTGATGATCCACCTACAAATGTGAACTGACGTTCAAAAATAAAACATTTGAAAACGGACCATTTTCCACATTTCTGAAGCATGACGTAATGGGGGGGTGTTATCTCTTTTGTCGAAAATCAGCCGTTTTTGCTCGAACATTAAATGCCTCCAAATGGTATTTAATTAACTTCCCGGGGTGAAGAAACCCTTTTTGAGAACTCAGAGTGAGTAAATTGGCCATTTTCATGCACTTTTAACCATTCCATAAATCTTGTGTTTTGGGCCCCTGGAAGCATGAAAATCACTTTAAACATGCTAATTTTAGCTCTAACACTGATGATCCACCTACAAATGTGAACTGACGTTCAAAAATAAAACATTTGAAAACGGACCATTTTCCACATTTCTGAAGCATGACGTAATGGGGGGGTGTTATCTCTTTTGTCGAAAATCAGCCGTTTTTGCTCGAACATTAAATGCCTCCAAATGGTATTTAATTAACTTCCCGAGCCCCTGGAAGCATGAAAATCACTTTAAACATGCTAATTTTAGCTCTAACACTGATGATCCACCTACAAATGTGAACTGACGTTCAAAAATAAAACATTTGAAAACGGACCATTTTCCACATTTCTGAAGCATGACGTAATGGGGGGGTGTTATCTCTTTTGTCGAAAATCAGCCGTTTTTGCTCGAACATTAAATGCCTCCAAATGGTATTTAATTAACTTCCCGAGCCCCTGGAAGCATGAAAATCACTTTAAACATGCTAATTTTAGCTCTAACACTGATGATCCACCTACAAATGTGAACTGACGTTCAAAAATAAAACATTTGAAAACGGACCATTTTCCACATTTCTGAAGCATGACGTAATGGGGGGGTGTTATCTCTTTTGTCGAAAATCAGCCGTTTTTGCTCGAACATTAAATGCCTCCAAATGGTATTTAATTAACTTCCCGAGCCCCTGGAAGCATGAAAATCACTTTAAACATGCTAATTTTAGCTCTAACACTGATGATCCACCTACAAATGTGAACTGACGTTCAAAAATAAAACATTTGAAAACGGACCATTTTCCACATTTCTGAAGCATGACGTAATGGGGGGGTGTTATCTCTTTTGTCGAAAATCAGCCGTTTTTGCTCGAACATTAAATGCCTCCAAATGGTATTTAATTAACTTCCCGAGCCCCTGGAAGCATGAAAATCACTTTAAACATGCTAATTTTAGCTCTAACACTGATGATCCACCTACAAATGTGAACTGACGTTCAAAAATAAAACATTTGAAAACGGACCATTTTCCACATTTCTGAAGCATGACGTAATGGGGGGGTGTTATCTCTTTTGTCGAAAATCAGCCGTTTTTGCTCGAACATTAAATGCCTCCAAATGGTATTTAATTAACTTCCCGAGCCCCTGGAAGCATGAAAATCACTTTAAACATGCTAATTTTAGCTCTAACACTGATGATCCACCTACAAATGTGAACTGACGTTCAAAAATAAAACATTTGAAAACGGACCATTTTCCACATTTCTGAAGCATGACGTAATGGGGGGGTGTTATCTCTTTTGTCGAAAATCAGCCGTTTTTGCTCGAACATTAAATGCCTCCAAATGGTATTTAATTAACTTCCCGGGGTGAAGAAACCCTTTTTGAGAACTCAGAGTGAGTAAATTGGCCATTTTCATGCACTTTTAACCATTCCATAAATCTTGTGTTTTGGGCCCCTGGAAGCATGAAAATCACTTTAAACATGCTAATTTTAGCTCTAACACTGATGATCCACCTACAAATGTGAACTGACGTTCAAAAATAAAACATTTGAAAACGGACCATTTTCCACATTTCTGAAGCATGACGTAATGGGGGGGTGTTATCTCTTTTGTCGAAAATCAGCCGTTTTTGCTCGAACATTAAATGCCTCCAAATGGTATTTAATTAACTTCCCGAGCCCCTGGAAGCATGAAAATCACTTTAAACATGCTAATTTTAGCTCTAACACTGATGATCCACCTACAAATGTGAACTGACGTTCAAAAATAAAACATTTGAAAACGGACCATTTTCCACATTTCTGAAGCATGACGTAATGGGGGGGTGTTATCTCTTTTGTCGAAAATCAGCCGTTTTTGCTCGAACATTAAATGCCTCCAAATGGTATTTAATTAACTTCCCGAGCCCCTGGAAGCATGAAAATCACTTTAAACATGCTAATTTTAGCTCTAACACTGATGATCCACCTACAAATGTGAACTGACGTTCAAAAATAAAACATTTGAAAACGGACCATTTTCCACATTTCTGAAGCATGACGTAATGGGGGGGTGTTATCTCTTTTGTCGAAAATCAGCCGTTTTTGCTCGAACATTAAATGCCTCCAAATGGTATTTAATTAACTTCCCGAGCCCCTGGAAGCATGAAAATCACTTTAAACATGCTAATTTTAGCTCTAACACTGATGATCCACCTACAAATGTGAACTGACGTTCAAAAATAAAACATTTGAAAACGGACCATTTTCCACATTTCTGAAGCATGACGTAATGGGGGGGTGTTATCTCTTTTGTCGAAAATCAGCCGTTTTTGCTCGAACATTAAATGCCTCCAAATGGTATTTAATTAACTTCCCGGGGTGAAGAAACCCTTTTTGAGAACTCAGAGTGAGTAAATTGGCCATTTTCATGCACTTTTAACCATTCCATAAATCTTGTGTTTTGGGCCCCTGGAAGCATGAAAATCACTTTAAACATGCTAATTTTAGCTCTAACACTGATGATCCACCTACAAATGTGAACTGACGTTCAAAAATAAAACATTTGAAAACGGACCATTTTCCACATTTCTGAAGCATGACGTAATGGGGGGGTGTTATCTCTTTTGTCGAAAATCAGCCGTTTTTGCTCGAACATTAAATGCCTCCAAATGGTATTTAATTAACTTCCCGGGGTGAAGAAACCCTTTTTGAGAACTCAGAGTGAGTAAATTGGCCATTTTCATGCACTTTTAACCATTCCATAAATCTTGTGTTTTGGGCCCCTGGAAGCATGAAAATCACTTTAAACATGCTAATTTTAGCTCTAACACTGATGATCCACCTACAAATGTGAACTGACGTTCAAAAATAAAACATTTGAAAACGGACCATTTTCCACATTTCTGAAGCATGACGTAATGGGGGGGTGTTATCTCTTTTGTCGAAAATCAGCCGTTTTTGCTCGAACATTAAATGCCTCCAAATGGTATTTAATTAACTTCCCGGGGTGAAGAAACCCTTTTTGAGAACTCAGAGTGAGTAAATTGGCCATTTTCATGCACTTTTAACCATTCCATAAATCTTGTGTTTTGGGCCCCTGGAAGCATGAAAATCACTTTAAACATGCTAATTTTAGCTCTAACACTGATGATCCACCTACAAATGTGAACTGACGTTCAAAAATAAAACATTTGAAAACGGACCATTTTCCACATTTCTGAAGCATGACGTAATGGGGGGGTGTTATCTCTTTTGTCGAAAATCAGCCGTTTTTGCTCGAACATTAAATGCCTCCAAATGGTATTTAATTAACTTCCCGAGCCCCTGGAAGCATGAAAATCACTTTAAACATGCTAATTTTAGCTCTAACACTGATGATCCACCTACAAATGTGAACTGACGTTCAAAAATAAAACATTTGAAAACGGACCATTTTCCACATTTCTGAAGCATGACGTAATGGGGGGGTGTTATCTCTTTTGTCGAAAATCAGCCGTTTTTGCTCGAACATTAAATGCCTCCAAATGGTATTTAATTAACTTCCCGAGCCCCTGGAAGCATGAAAATCACTTTAAACATGCTAATTTTAGCTCTAACACTGATGATCCACCTACAAATGTGAACTGACGTTCAAAAATAAAACATTTGAAAACGGACCATTTTCCACATTTCTGAAGCATGACGTAATGGGGGGGTGTTATCTCTTTTGTCGAAAATCAGCCGTTTTTGCTCGAACATTAAATGCCTCCAAATGGTATTTAATTAACTTCCCGGGGTGAAGAAACCCTTTTTGAGAACTCAGAGTGAGTAAATTGGCCATTTTCATGCACTTTTAACCATTCCATAAATCTTGTGTTTTGGGCCCCTGGAAGCATGAAAATCACTTTAAACATGCTAATTTTAGCTCTAACACTGATGATCCACCTACAAATGTGAACTGACGTTCAAAAATAAAACATTTGAAAACGGACCATTTTCCACATTTCTGAAGCATGACGTAATGGGGGGGTGTTATCTCTTTTGTCGAAAATCAGCCGTTTTTGCTCGAACATTAAATGCCTCCAAATGGTATTTAATTAACTTCCCGAGCCCCTGGAAGCATGAAAATCACTTTAAACATGCTAATTTTAGCTCTAACACTGATGATCCACCTACAAATGTGAACTGACGTTCAAAAATAAAACATTTGAAAACGGACCATTTTCCACATTTCTGAAGCATGACGTAATGGGGGGGTGTTATCTCTTTTGTCGAAAATCAGCCGTTTTTGCTCGAACATTAAATGCCTCCAAATGGTATTTAATTAACTTCCCGAGCCCCTGGAAGCATGAAAATCACTTTAAACATGCTAATTTTAGCTCTAACACTGATGATCCACCTACAAATGTGAACTGACGTTCAAAAATAAAACATTTGAAAACGGACCATTTTCCACATTTCTGAAGCATGACGTAATGGGGGGGTGTTATCTCTTTTGTCGAAAATCAGCCGTTTTTGCTCGAACATTAAATGCCTCCAAATGGTATTTAATTAACTTCCCGAGCCCCTGGAAGCATGAAAATCACTTTAAACATGCTAATTTTAGCTCTAACACTGATGATCCACCTACAAATGTGAACTGACGTTCAAAAATAAAACATTTGAAAACGGACCATTTTCCACATTTCTGAAGCATGACGTAATGGGGGGGTGTTATCTCTTTTGTCGAAAATCAGCCGTTTTTGCTCGAACATTAAATGCCTCCAAATGGTATTTAATTAACTTCCCGAGCCCCTGGAAGCATGAAAATCACTTTAAACATGCTAATTTTAGCTCTAACACTGATGATCCACCTACAAATGTGAACTGACGTTCAAAAATAAAACATTTGAAAACGGACCATTTTCCACATTTCTGAAGCATGACGTAATGGGGGGGTGTTATCTCTTTTGTCGAAAATCAGCCGTTTTTGCTCGAACATTAAATGCCTCCAAATGGTATTTAATTAACTTCCCGGGGTGAAGAAACCCTTTTTGAGAACTCAGAGTGAGTAAATTGGCCATTTTCATGCACTTTTAACCATTCCATAAATCTTGTGTTTTGGGCCCCTGGAAGCATGAAAATCACTTTAAACATGCTAATTTTAGCTCTAACACTGATGATCCACCTACAAATGTGAACTGACGTTCAAAAATAAAACATTTGAAAACGGACCATTTTCCACATTTCTGAAGCATGACGTAATGGGGGGGTGTTATCTCTTTTGTCGAAAATCAGCCGTTTTTGCTCGAACATTAAATGCCTCCAAATGGTATTTAATTAACTTCCCGAGCCCCTGGAAGCATGAAAATCACTTTAAACATGCTAATTTTAGCTCTAACACTGATGATCCACCTACAAATGTGAACTGACGTTCAAAAATAAAACATTTGAAAACGGACCATTTTCCACATTTCTGAAGCATGACGTAATGGGGGGGTGTTATCTCTTTTGTCGAAAATCAGCCGTTTTTGCTCGAACATTAAATGCCTCCAAATGGTATTTAATTAACTTCCCGAGCCCCTGGAAGCATGAAAATCACTTTAAACATGCTAATTTTAGCTCTAACACTGATGATCCACCTACAAATGTGAACTGACGTTCAAAAATAAAACATTTGAAAACGGACCATTTTCCACATTTCTGAAGCATGACGTAATGGGGGGGTGTTATCTCTTTTGTCGAAAATCAGCCGTTTTTGCTCGAACATTAAATGCCTCCAAATGGTATTTAATTAACTTCCCGAGCCCCTGGAAGCATGAAAATCACTTTAAACATGCTAATTTTAGCTCTAACACTGATGATCCACCTACAAATGTGAACTGACGTTCAAAAATAAAACATTTGAAAACGGACCATTTTCCACATTTCTGAAGCATGACGTAATGGGGGGGTGTTATCTCTTTTGTCGAAAATCAGCCGTTTTTGCTCGAACATTAAATGCCTCCAAATGGTATTTAATTAACTTCCCGGGGTGAAGAAACCCTTTTTGAGAACTCAGAGTGAGTAAATTGGCCATTTTCATGCACTTTTAACCATTCCATAAATCTTGTGTTTTGGGCCCCTGGAAGCATGAAAATCACTTTAAACATGCTAATTTTAGCTCTAACACTGATGATCCACCTACAAATGTGAACTGACGTTCAAAAATAAAACATTTGAAAACGGACCATTTTCCACATTTCTGAAGCATGACGTAATGGGGGGGTGTTATCTCTTTTGTCGAAAATCAGCCGTTTTTGCTCGAACATTAAATGCCTCCAAATGGTATTTAATTAACTTCCCGGGGTGAAGAAACCCTTTTTGAGAACTCAGAGTGAGTAAATTGGCCATTTTCATGCACTTTTAACCATTCCATAAATCTTGTGTTTTGGGCCCCTGGAAGCATGAAAATCACTTTAAACATGCTAATTTTAGCTCTAACACTGATGATCCACCTACAAATGTGAACTGACGTTCAAAAATAAAACATTTGAAAACGGACCATTTTCCACATTTCTGAAGCATGACGTAATGGGGGGGTGTTATCTCTTTTGTCGAAAATCAGCCGTTTTTGCTCGAACATTAAATGCCTCCAAATGGTATTTAATTAACTTCCCGAGCCCCTGGAAGCATGAAAATCACTTTAAACATGCTAATTTTAGCTCTAACACTGATGATCCACCTACAAATGTGAACTGACGTTCAAAAATAAAACATTTGAAAACGGACCATTTTCCACATTTCTGAAGCATGACGTAATGGGGGGGTGTTATCTCTTTTGTCGAAAATCAGCCGTTTTTGCTCGAACATTAAATGCCTCCAAATGGTATTTAATTAACTTCCCGAGCCCCTGGAAGCATGAAAATCACTTTAAACATGCTAATTTTAGCTCTAACACTGATGATCCACCTACAAATGTGAACTGACGTTCAAAAATAAAACATTTGAAAACGGACCATTTTCCACATTTCTGAAGCATGACGTAATGGGGGGGTGTTATCTCTTTTGTCGAAAATCAGCCGTTTTTGCTCGAACATTAAATGCCTCCAAATGGTATTTAATTAACTTCCCGAGCCCCTGGAAGCATGAAAATCACTTTAAACATGCTAATTTTAGCTCTAACACTGATGATCCACCTACAAATGTGAACTGACGTTCAAAAATAAAACATTTGAAAACGGACCATTTTCCACATTTCTGAAGCATGACGTAATGGGGGGGTCTTATCTCTTTTGTCGAAAATCAGCCGTTTTTGCTCGAACATTAAAAGCCTCCAAATGGTATTTAATTAACTTCCCGAGCCCCTGGAAGCATGAAAATCACTTTAAACATGCTAATTTTAGCTCTAACACTGATGATCCACCTACAAATGTGAACTGACGTTCAAAAATAAAACATTTGAAAACGGACCATTTTCCACATTTCTGAAGCATGACGTAATGGGGGGGTGTTATCTCTTTTGTCGAAAATCAGCCGTTTTTGCTCGAACATTAAATGCCTCCAAATGGTATTTAATTAACTTCCCGGGGTGAAGAAACCCTTTTTGAGAACTCAGAGTGAGTAAATTGGCCATTTTCATGCACTTTTAACCATTCCATAAATCTTGTGTTTTGGGCCCCTGGAAGCATGAAAATCACTTTAAACATGCTAATTTTAGCTCTAACACTGATGATCCACCTACAAATGTGAACTGACGTTCAAAAATAAAACATTTGAAAACGGACCATTTTCCACATTTCTGAAGCATGACGTAATGGGGGGGTGTTATCTCTTTTGTCGAAAATCAGCCGTTTTTGCTCGAACATTAAATGCCTCCAAATGGTATTTAATTAACTTCCCGAGCCCCTGGAAGCATGAAAATCACTTTAAACATGCTAATTTTAGCTCTAACACTGATGATCCACCTACAAATGTGAACTGACGTTCAAAAATAAAACATTTGAAAACGGACCATTTTCCACATTTCTGAAGCATGACGTAATGGGGGGGTGTTATCTCTTTTGTCGAAAATCAGCCGTTTTTGCTCGAACATTAAATGCCTCCAAATGGTATTTAATTAACTTCCCGAGCCCCTGGAAGCATGAAAATCACTTTAAACATGCTAATTTTAGCTCTAACACTGATGATCCACCTACAAATGTGAACTGACGTTCAAAAATAAAACATTTGAAAACGGACCATTTTCCACATTTCTGAAGCATGACGTAATGGGGGGGTGTTATCTCTTTTGTCGAAAATCAGCCGTTTTTGCTCGAACATTAAATGCCTCCAAATGGTATTTAATTAACTTCCCGAGCCCCTGGAAGCATGAAAATCACTTTAAACATGCTAATTTTAGCTCTAACACTGATGATCCACCTACAAATGTGAACTGACGTTCAAAAATAAAACATTTGAAAACGGACCATTTTCCACATTTCTGAAGCATGACGTAATGGGGGGGTGTTATCTCTTTTGTCGAAAATCAGCCGTTTTTGCTCGAACATTAAATGCCTCCAAATGGTATTTAATTAACTTCCCGGGGTGAAGAAACCCTTTTTGAGAACTCAGAGTGAGTAAATTGGCCATTTTCATGCACTTTTAACCATTCCATAAATCTTGTGTTTTGGGCCCCTGGAAGCATGAAAATCACTTTAAACATGCTAATTTTAGCTCTAACACTGATGATCCACCTACAAATGTGAACTGACGTTCAAAAATAAAACATTTGAAAACGGACCATTTTCCACATTTCTGAAGCATGACGTAATGGGGGGGTGTTATCTCTTTTGTCGAAAATCAGCCGTTTTTGCTCGAACATTAAATGCCTCCAAATGGTATTTAATTAACTTCCCGGGGTGAAGAAACCCTTTTTGAGAACTCAGAGTGAGTAAATTGGCCATTTTCATGCACTTTTAACCATTCCATAAATCTTGTGTTTTGGGCCCCTGGAAGCATGAAAATCACTTTAAACATGCTAATTTTAGCTCTAACACTGATGATCCACCTACAAATGTGAACTGACGTTCAAAAATAAAACATTTGAAAACGGACCATTTTCCACATTTCTGAAGCATGACGTAATGGGGGGGTGTTATCTCTTTTGTCGAAAATCAGCCGTTTTTGCTCGAACATTAAATGCCTCCAAATGGTATTTAATTAACTTCCCGAGCCCCTGGAAGCATGAAAATCACTTTAAACATGCTAATTTTAGCTCTAACACTGATGATCCACCTACAAATGTGAACTGACGTTCAAAAATAAAACATTTGAAAACGGACCATTTTCCACATTTCTGAAGCATGACGTAATGGGGGGGTGTTATCTCTTTTGTCGAAAATCAGCCGTTTTTGCTCGAACATTAAATGCCTCCAAATGGTATTTAATTAACTTCCCGAGCCCCTGGAAGCATGAAAATCACTTTAAACATGCTAATTTTAGCTCTAACACTGATGATCCACCTACAAATGTGAACTGACGTTCAAAAATAAAACATTTGAAAACGGACCATTTTCCACATTTCTGAAGCATGACGTAATGGGGGGGTGTTATCTTGTTATCTCTTTTGTCGAAAATCAGCCGTTTTTGCTCGAACATTAAATGCCTCCAAATGGTATTTAATTAACTTCCCGAGCCCCTGGAAGCATGAAAATCACTTTAAACATGCTAATTTTAGCTCTAACACTGATGATCCACCTACAAATGTGAACTGACGTTCAAAAATAAAACATTTGAAAACGGACCATTTTCCACATTTCTGAAGCATGACGTAATGGGGGGGTGTTATCTCTTTTGTCGAAAATCAGCCGTTTTTGCTCGAACATTAAATGCCTCCAAATGGTATTTAATTAACTTCCCGAGCCCCTGGAAGCATGAAAATCACTTTAAACATGCTAATTTTAGCTCTAACACTGATGATCCACCTACAAATGTGAACTGACGTTCAAAAATAAAACATTTGAAAACGGACCATTTTCCACATTTCTGAAGCATGACGTAATGGGGGGGTGTTATCTCTTTTGTCGAAAATCAGCCGTTTTTGCTCGAACATTAAATGCCTCCAAATGGTATTTAATTAACTTCCCGGGGTGAAGAAACCCTTTTTGAGAACTCAGAGTGAGTAAATTGGCCATTTTCATGCACTTTTAACCATTCCATAAATCTTGTGTTTTGGGCCCCTGGAAGCATGAAAATCACTTTAAACATGCAAATTTTAGCTCTAACACTGATGATCCACCTACAAATGTGAACTGACGTTCAAAAATAAAACATTTGAAAACGGACCATTTTCCACATTTCTGAAGCATGACGTAATGGGGGGGGTGTTATCTCTTTTGTCGAAAATCAGCCGTTTTTGCTCGAACATTAAATGCCTCCAAATGGTATTTAATTAACTTCCCGAGCCCCTGGAAGCATGAAAATCACTTTAAACATGCTAATTTTAGCTCTAACACTGATGATCCACCTACAAATGTGAACTGACGTTCAAAAATAAAACATTTGAAAACGGACCATTTTCCACATTTCTGAAGCATGACGTAATGGGGGGGTGTTATCTCTTTTGTCGAAAATCAGCCGTTTTTGCTCGAACATTAAATGCCTCCAAATGGTATTTAATTAACTTCCCGAGCCCCTGGAAGCATGAAAATCACTTTAAACATGCTAATTTTAGCTCTAACACTGATGATCCACCTACAAATGTGAACTGACGTTCAAAAATAAAACATTTGAAAACGGACCATTTTCCACATTTCTGAAGCATGACGTAATGGGGGGGTGTTATCTCTTTTGTCGAAAATCAGCCGTTTTTGCTCGAACATTAAATGCCTCCAAATGGTATTTAATTAACTTCCCGAGCCCCTGGAAGCATGAAAATCACTTTAAACATGCTAATTTTAGCTCTAACACTGATGATCCACCTACAAATGTGAACTGACGTTCAAAAATAAAACATTTGAAAACGGACCATTTTCCACATTTCTGAAGCATGACGTAATGGGGGGGTCTTATCTCTTTTGTCGAAAATCAGCCGTTTTTGCTCGAACATTAAAAGCCTCCAAATGGTATTTAATTAACTTCCCGAGCCCCTGGAAGCATGAAAATCACTTTAAACATGCTAATTTTAGCTCTAACACTGATGATCCACCTACAAATGTGAACTGATGTTCAAAAATAAAACATTTGAAAACGGACCATTTTCCACATTTCTGAAGCATGACGTAATGGGGGGGTGTTATCTCTTTTGTCGAAAATCAGCCGTTTTTGCTCGAACATTAAATGCCTCCAAATGGTATTTAATTAACTTCCCGGGGTGAAGAAACCCTTTTTGAGAACTCAGAGTGAGTAAATTGGCCATTTTCATGCACTTTTAACCATTCCATAAATCTTGTGTTTTGGGCCCCTGGAAGCATGAAAATCACTTTAAACATGCTAATTTTAGCTCTAACACTGATGATCCACCTACAAATGTGAACTGACGTTCAAAAATAAAACATTTGAAAACGGACCATTTTCCACATTTCTGAAGCATGACGTAATGGGGGGGTGTTATCTCTTTTGTCGAAAATCAGCCGTTTTTGCTCGAACATTAAATGCCTCCAAATGGTATTTAATTAACTTCCCGAGCCCCTGGAAGCATGAAAATCACTTTAAACATGCTAATTTTAGCTCTAACACTGATGATCCACCTACAAATGTGAACTGACGTTCAAAAATAAAACATTTGAAAACGGACCATTTTCCACATTTCTGAAGCATGACGTAATGGGGGGGTGTTATCTCTTTTGTCGAAAATCAGCCGTTTTTGCTCGAACATTAAATGCCTCCAAATGGTATTTAATTAACTTCCCGAGCCCCTGGAAGCATGAAAATCACTTTAAACATGCTAATTTTAGCTCTAACACTGATGATCCACCTACAAATGTGAACTGACGTTCAAAAATAAAACATTTGAAAACGGACCATTTTCCACATTTCTGAAGCATGACGTAATGGGGGGGTGTTATCTCTTTTGTCGAAAATCAGCCGTTTTTGCTCGAACATTAAATGCCTCCAAATGGTATTTAATTAACTTCCCGAGCCCCTGGAAGCATGAAAATCACTTTAAACATGCTAATTTTAGCTCTAACACTGATGATCCACCTACAAATGTGAACTGACGTTCAAAAATAAAACATTTGAAAACGGACCATTTTCCACATTTCTGAAGCATGACGTAATGGGGGGGTGTTATCTCTTTTGTCGAAAATCAGCCGTTTTTGCTCGAACATTAAATGCCTCCAAATGGTATTTAATTAACTTCCCGGGGTGAAGAAACCCTTTTTGAGAACTCAGAGTGAGTAAATTGGCCATTTTCATGCACTTTTAACCATTCCATAAATCTTGTGTTTTGGGCCCCTGGAAGCATGAAAATCACTTTAAACATGCTAATTTTAGCTCTAACACTGATGATCCACCTACAAATGTGAACTGACGTTCAAAAATAAAACATTTGAAAACGGACCATTTTCCACATTTCTGAAGCATGACGTAATGGGGGGGTGTTATCTCTTTTGTCGAAAATCAGCCGTTTTTGCTCGAACATTAAATGCCTCCAAATGGTATTTAATTAACTTCCCGAGCCCCTGGAAGCATGAAAATCACTTTAAACATGCTAATTTTAGCTCTAACACTGATGATCCACCTACAAATGTGAACTGACGTTCAAAAATAAAACATTTGAAAACGGACCATTTTCCACATTTCTGAAGCATGACGTAATGGGGGGGTGTTATCTCTTTTGTCGAAAATCAGCCGTTTTTGCTCGAACATTAAATGCCTCCAAATGGTATTTAATTAACTTCCCGAGCCCCTGGAAGCATGAAAATCACTTTAAACATGCTAATTTTAGCTCTAACACTGATGATCCACCTACAAATGTGAACTGACGTTCAAAAATAAAACATTTGAAAACGGACCATTTTCCACATTTCTGAAGCATGACGTAATGGGGGGGTGTTATCTCTTTTGTCGAAAATCAGCCGTTTTTGCTCGAACATTAAATGCCTCCAAATGGTATTTAATTAACTTCCCGGGGTGAAGAAACCCTTTTTGAGAACTCAGAGTGAGTAAATTGGCCATTTTCATGCACTTTTAACCATTCCATAAATCTTGTGTTTTGGGCCCCTGGAAGCATGAAAATCACTTTAAACATGCTAATTTTAGCTCTAACACTGATGATCCACCTACAAATGTGAACTGACGTTCAAAAATAAAACATTTGAAAACGGACCATTTTCCACATTTCTGAAGCATGACGTAATGGGGGGGTGTTATCTCTTTTGTCGAAAATCAGCCGTTTTTGCTCGAACATTAAATGCCTCCAAATGGTATTTAATTAACTTCCCGAGCCCCTGGAAGCATGAAAATCACTTTAAACATGCTAATTTTAGCTCTAACACTGATGATCCACCTACAAATGTGAACTGACGTTCAAAAATAAAACATTTGAAAACGGACCATTTTCCACATTTCTGAAGCATGACGTAATGGGGGGGTGTTATCTCTTTTGTCGAAAATCAGCCGTTTTTGCTCGAACATTAAATGCCTCCAAATGGTATTTAATTAACTTCCCGAGCCCCTGGAAGCATGAAAATCACTTTAAACATGCTAATTTTAGCTCTAACACTGATGATCCACCTACAAATGTGAACTGACGTTCAAAAATAAAACATTTGAAAACGGACCATTTTCCACATTTCTGAAGCATGACGTAATGGGGGGGTGTTATCTTGTTATCTCTTTTGTCGAAAATCAGCCGTTTTTGCTCGAACATTAAATGCCTCCAAATGGTATTTAATTAACTTCCCGAGCCCCTGGAAGCATGAAAATCACTTTAAACATGCTAATTTTAGCTCTAACACTGATGATCCACCTACAAATGTGAACTGACGTTCAAAAATAAAACATTTGAAAACGGACCATTTTCCACATTTCTGAAGCATGACGTAATGGGGGGGTGTTATCTCTTTTGTCGAAAATCAGCCGTTTTTGCTCGAACATTAAATGCCTCCAAATGGTATTTAATTAACTTCCCGAGCCCCTGGAAGCATGAAAATCACTTTAAACATGCTAATTTTAGCTCTAACACTGATGATCCACCTACAAATGTGAACTGACGTTCAAAAATAAAACATTTGAAAACGGACCATTTTCCACATTTCTGAAGCATGACGTAATGGGGGGGTGTTATCTCTTTTGTCGAAAATCAGCCGTTTTTGCTCGAACATTAAATGCCTCCAAATGGTATTTAATTAACTTCCCGGGGTGAAGAAACCCTTTTTGAGAACTCAGAGTGAGTAAATTGGCCATTTTCATGCACTTTTAACCATTCCATAAATCTTGTGTTTTGGGCCCCTGGAAGCATGAAAATCACTTTAAACATGCTAATTTTAGCTCTAACACTGATGATCCACCTACAAATGTGAACTGACGTTCAAAAATAAAACATTTGAAAACGGACCATTTTCCACATTTCTGAAGCATGACGTAATGGGGGGGGGTGTTATCTCTTTTGTCGAAAATCAGCCGTTTTTGCTCGAACATTAAATGCCTCCAAATGGTATTTAATTAACTTCCCGGGGTGAAGAAACCCTTTTTGAGAACTCAGAGTGAGTAAATTGGCCATTTTCATGCACTTTTAACCATTCCATAAATCTTGTGTTTTGGGCCCCTGGAAGCATGAAAATCACTTTAAACATGCTAATTTTAGCTCTAACACTGATGATCCACCTACAAATGTGAACTGACGTTCAAAAATAAAACATTTGAAAACGGACCATTTTCCACATTTCTGAAGCATGACGTAATGGGGGGGTGTTATCTCTTTTGTCGAAAATCAGCTGTTTTTGCTCGAACATTAAATGCCTCCAAATGGTATTTAATTAACTTCCCGGGGTGAAGAAACCCTTTTTGAGAACTCAGAGTGAGTAAATTGGCCATTTTCATGCACTTTTAACCATTCCATAAATCTTGTGTTTTGGGCCCCTGGAAGCATGAAAATCACTTTAAACATGCTAATTTTAGCTCTAACACTGATGATCCACCTACAAATGTGAACTGACGTTCAAAAATAAAACATTTGAAAACGGACCATTTTCCACATTTCTGAAGCATGACGTAATGGGGGGGTGTTATCTCTTTTGTCGAAAATCAGCCGTTTTTGCTCGAACATTAAATGCCTCCAAATGGTATTTAATTAACTTCCCGGGGTGAAGAAACCCTTTTTGAGAACTCAGAGTGAGTAAATTGGCCATTTTCATGCACTTTTAACCATTCCATAAATCTTGTGTTTTGGGCCCCTGGAAGCATGAAAATCACTTTAAACATGCTAATTTTAGCTCTAACACTGATGATCCACCTACAAATGTGAACTTGACGTTCAAAAATAAAACATTTGAAAACGGACCATTTTCCACATTTCTGAAGCATGACGTAATGGGGGGGTGTTATCTCTTTTGTCGAAAATCAGCCGTTTTTGCTCGAACATTAAATGACTCCAAATGGTATTTAATTAACTTCCCGAGCCCCTGGAAGCATGAAAATCACTTTAAACATGCTAATTTTAGCTCTAACACTGATGATCCACCTACAAATGTGAACTGACGTTCAAAAATAAAACATTTGAAAACGGACCATTTTCCACATTTCTGAAGCATGACGTAATGGGGGGGTGTTATCTCTTTTGTCGAAAATCAGCCGTTTTTGCTCGAACATTAAATGCCTCCAAATGGTATTTAATTAACTTCCCGGGGTGAAGAAACCCTTTTGAGAACTCAGAGTGAGTAAATTGGCCATTTTCATGCACTTTTAACCATTCCATAAATCTTGTGTTTTGGGCCCCTGGAAGCATGAAAATCACTTTAAACATGCTAATTTTAGCTCTAACACTGATGATCCACCTACAAATGTGAACTGACGTTCAAAAATAAAACATTTGAAAACGGACCATTTTCCACATTTCTGAAGCATGACGTAATGGGGGGGTGTTATCTCTTTTGTCGAAAATCAGCCGTTTTTGCTCGAACATTAAATGCCTCCAAATGGTATTTAATTAACTTCCCGGGGTGAAGAAACCCTTTTTGAGAACTCAGAGTGAGTAAATTGGCCATTTTCATGCACTTTTAACCATTCCATAAATCTTGTGTTTTGGGCCCCTGGAAGCATGAAAATCACTTTAAACATGCTAATTTTAGCTCTAACACTGATGATCCACCTACAAATGTGAACTGACGTTCAAAAATAAAACATTTGAAAACGGACCATTTTCCACATTTTTGAAGCATGACGTAATGGGGGGGTGTTATCTCTTTTGTCGAAAATCAGCCGTTTTTGCTCGAACATTAAATGCCTCCAAATGGTATTTAATTAACTTCCCGAGCCCCTGGAAGCATGAAAATCACTTTAAACATGCTAATTTTAGCTCTAACACTGATGATCCACCTACAAATGTGAACTGACGTTCAAAAATAAAACATTTGAAAACGGACCATTTTCCACATTTCTGAAGCATGACGTAATGGGGGGGGGTTATCTCTTTTGTCGAAAATCAGCCGTTTTTGCTCGAACATTAAATGCCTCCAAATGGTATTTAATTAACTTCCCGAGCCCCTGGAAGCATGAAAATCACTTTAAACATGCTAATTTTAGCTCTAACACTGATGATCCACCTACAAATGTGAACTGACGTTCAAAAATAAAACATTTGAAAACGGACCATTTTCCACATTTCTGAAGCATGACGTAATGGGGGGGTGTTATCTCTTTTGTCGAAAATCAGCCGTTTTTGCTCGAACATTAAATGCCTCCAAATGGTATTTAATTAACTTCCCGGGGTGAAGAAACCCTTTTTGAGAACTCAGAGTGAGTAAATTGGCCATTTTCATGCACTTTTAACCATTCCATAAATCTTGTGTTTTGGGCCCCTGGAAGCATGAAAATCACTTTAAACATGCTAATTTTAGCTCTAACACTGATGATCCACCTACAAATGTGAACTGACGTTCAAAAATAAAACATTTGAAAACGGACCATTTTCCACATTTCTGAAGCATGACGTAATGGGGGGGTGTTATCTCTTTTGTCGAAAATCAGCCGTTTTTGCTCGAACATTAAATGCCTCCAAATGGTATTTAATTAACTTCCCGGGGTGAAGAAACCCTTTTTGAGAACTCAGAGTGAGTAAATTGGCGATTTTCATGCACTTTTAACCATTCCATAAATCTTGTGTTTTGGGCCCCTGGAAGCATGAAAATCACTTTAAACATGCTAATTTTAGCTCTAACACTGATGATCCACCTACAAATGTGAACTGACGTTCAAAAATAAAACATTTGAAAACGGACCATTTTCCACATTTCTGAAGCATGACGTAATGGGGGGGTGTTATCTCTTTTGTCGAAAATCAGCCGTTTTTGCTCGAACATTAAATGCCTCCAAATGGTATTTAATTAACTTCCCGGGGTGAAGAAACCCTTTTTGAGAACTCAGAGTGAGTAAATTGGCCATTTTCATGCACTTTTAACCATTCCATAAATCTTGTGTTTTGGGCCCCTGGAAGCATGAAAATCACTTTAAACATGCTAATTTTAGCTCTAACACTGATGATCCACCTACAAATGTGAACTGACGTTCAAAAATAAAACATTTGAAAACGGACCATTTTCCACATTTCTGAAGCATGACGTAATGGGGGGGTGTTATCTCTTTTGTCGAAAATCAGCCGTTTTTGCTCGAACATTAAATGCCTCCAAATGGTATTTAATTAACTTCCCGGGGTGAAGAAACCCTTTTTGAGAACTCAGAGTGAGTAAATTGGCCATTTTCATGCACTTTTAACCATTCCATAAATCTTGTGTTTTGGGCCCCTGGAAGCATGAAAATCACTTTAAACATGCTAATTTTAGCTCTAACACTGATGATCCACCTACAAATGTGAACTGACGTTCAAAAATAAAACATTTGAAAACGGACCATTTTCCACATTTCTGAAGCATGACGTAATGGGGGGGTGTTATCTCTTTTGTCGAAAATCAGCCGTTTTTGCTCGAACATTAAATGCCTCCAAATGGTATTTAATTAACTTCCCGAGCCCCTGGAAGCATGAAAATCACTTTAAACATGCTAATTTTAGCTCTAACACTGATGATCCACCTACAAATGTGAACTGACGTTCAAAAATAAAACATTTGAAAACGGACCATTTTCCACATTTCTGAAGCATGACGTAATGGGGGGGTGTTATCTCTTTTGTCGAAAATCAGCCGTTTTTGCTCGAACATTAAATGCCTCCAAATGGTATTTAATTAACTTCCCGGGGTGAAGAAACCCTTTTTGAGAACTCAGAGTGAGTAAATTGGCCATTTTCATGCACTTTTAACCATTCCATAAATCTTGTGTTTTGGGCCCCTGGAAGCATGAAAATCACTTTAAACATGCTAATTTTAGCTCTAACACTGATGATCCACCTACAAATGTGAACTGACGTTCAAAAATAAAACATTTGAAAACGGACCATTTTCCACATTTCTGAAGCATGACGTAATGGGGGGGTGTTATCTCTTTTGTCGAAAATCAGCCGTTTTTGCTCGAACATTAAATGCCTCCAAATGGTATTTAATTAACTTCCCGGGGTGAAGAAACCCTTTTTGAGAACTCAGAGTGAGTAAATTGGCCATTTTCATGCACTTTTAACCATTCCATAAATCTTGTGTTTTGGGCCCCTGGAAGCATGAAAATCACTTTAAACATGCTAATTTTAGCTCTAACACTGATGATCCACCTACAAATGTGAACTGACGTTCAAAAATAAAACATTTGAAAACGGACCATTTTCCACATTTCTGAAGCATGACGTAATGGGGGGGTGTTATCTCTTTTGTCGAAAATCAGCCGTTTTTGCTCGAACATTAAATGCCTCCAAATGGTATTTAATTAACTTCCTGAGCCCCTGGAAGCATGAAAATCACTTTAAACATGCTAATTTTAGCTCTAACACTGATGATCCACCTACAAATGTGAACTGACGTTCAAAAATAAAACATTTGAAAACGGACCATTTTCCACATTTCTGAAGCATGACGTAATGGGGGGGTGTTATCTCTTTTGTCGAAAATCAGCCGTTTTTGCTCGAACATTAAATGCCTCCAAATGGTATTTAATTAACTTCCCGAGCCCCTGGAAGCATGAAAATCACTTTAAACATGCTAATTTTAGCTCTAACACTGATGATCCACCTACAAATGTGAACTGACGTTCAAAAATAAAACATTTGAAAACGGACCATTTTCCACATTTCTGAAGCATGACGTAATGGGGGGGTGTTATCTCTTTTGTCGAAAATCAGCCGTTTTTGCTCGAACATTAAATGCCTCCAAATGGTATTTAATTAACTTCCCGGGGTGAAGAAACCCTTTTTGAGAACTCAGAGTGAGTAAATTGGCCATTTTCATGCACTTTTAACCATTCCATAAATCTTGTGTTTTGGGCCCCTGGAAGCATGAAAATCACTTTAAACATGCTAATTTTAGCTCTAACACTGATGATCCACCTACAAATGTGAACTGACGTTCAAAAATAAAACATTTGAAAACGGACCATTTTCCACATTTCTGAAGCATGACGTAATGGGGGGGTGTTATCTCTTTTGTCGAAAATCAGCCGTTTTTGCTCGAACATTAAATGCCTCCAAATGGTATTTAATTAACTTCCCGGGGTGAAGAAACCCTTTTTGAGAACTCAGAGTGAGTAAATTGGCCATTTTCATGCACTTTTAACCATTCCATAAATCTTGTGTTTTGGGCCCCTGGAAGCATGAAAATCACTTTAAACATGCTAATTTTAGCTCTAACACTGATGATCCACCTACAAATGTGAACTGACGTTCAAAAATAAAACATTTGAAAACGGACCATTTTCCACATTTCTGAAGCATGACGTAATGGGGGGGTGTTATCTCTTTTTTCGAAAATCAGCCGTTTTTGCTCGAACATTAAATGCCTCCAAATGGTATTTAATTAACTTCCCGAGCCCCTGGAAGCATGAAAATCACTTTAAACATGCTAATTTTAGCTCTAACACTGATGATCCACCTACAAATGTGAACTGACGTTCAAAAATAAAACATTTGAAAACGGACCATTTTCCACATTTCTGAAGCATGACGTAATGGGGGGGTGTTATCTCTTTTGTCGAAAATCAGCCGTTTTTGCTCGAACATTAAATGCCTCCAAATGGTATTTAATTAACTTCCCGAGCCCCTGGAAGCATGAAAATCACTTTAAACATGCTAATTTTAGCTCTAACACTGATGATCCACCTACAAATGTGAACTGACGTTCAAAAATAAAACATTTGAAAACGGACCATTTTCCACATTTCTGAAGCATGACGTAATGGGGGGGTGTTATCTTGTTATCTCTTTTGTCGAAAATCAGCCGTTTTTGCTCGAACATTAAATGCCTCCAAATGGTATTTAATTAACTTCCCGAGCCCCTGGAAGCATGAAAATCACTTTAAACATGCTAATTTTAGCTCTAACACTGATGATCCACCTACAAATGTGAACTGACGTTCAAAAATAAAACATTTGAAAACGGACCATTTTCCACATTTCTGAAGCATGACGTAATGGGGGGGTGTTATCTCTTTTGTCGAAAATCAGCCGTTTTTGCTCGAACATTAAATGCCTCCAAATGGTATTTAATTAACTTCCCGAGCCCCTGGAAGCATGAAAATCACTTTAAACATGCTAATTTTAGCTCTAACACTGATGATCCACCTACAAATGTGAACTGACGTTCAAAAATAAAACATTTGAAAACGGACCATTTTCCACATTTCTGAAGCATGACGTAATGGGGGGGTGTTATCTCTTTTGTCGAAAATCAGCCGTTTTTGCTCGAACATTAAATGCCTCCAAATGGTATTTAATTAACTTCCCGGGGTGAAGAAACCCTTTTTGAGAACTCAGAGTGAGTAAATTGGCCATTTTCATGCACTTTTAACCATTCCATAAATCTTGTGTTTTGGGCCCCTGGAAGCATGAAAATCACTTTAAACATGCTAATTTTAGCTCTAACACTGATGATCCACCTACAAATGTGAACTGACGTTCAAAAATAAAACATTTGAAAACGGACCATTTTCCACATTTCTGAAGCATGACGTAATGGGGGGGTGTTATCTCTTTTGTCGAAAATCAGCCGTTTTTGCTCGAACATTAAATGCCTCCAAATGGTATTTAATTAACTTCCCGGGGTGAAGAAACCCTTTTTGAGAACTCAGAGTGAGTAAATTGGCCATTTTCATGCACTTTTAACCATTCCATAAATCTTGTGTTTTGGGCCCCTGGAAGCATGAAAATCACTTTAAACATGCTAATTTTAGCTCTAACACTGATGATCCACCTACAAATGTGAACTGACGTTCAAAAATAAAACATTTGAAAACGGACCATTTTCCACATTTCTGAAGCATGACGTAATGGGGGGGTGTTATCTCTTTTGTCGAAAATCAGCCGTTTTTGCTCGAACATTAAATGCCTCCAAATGGTATTTAATTAACTTCCCGGGGTGAAGAAACCCTTTTTGAGAACTCAGAGTGAGTAAATTGGCCATTTTCATGCACTTTTAACCATTCCATAAATCTTGTGTTTTGGGCCCCTGGAAGCATGAAAATCACTTTAAACATGCTAATTTTAGCTCTAACACTGATGATCCACCTACAAATGTGAACTGACGTTCAAAAATAAAACATTTGAAAACGGACCATTTTCCACATTTCTGAAGCATGACGTAATGGGGGGGTGTTATCTCTTTTGTCGAAAATCAGCCGTTTTTGCTCGAACATTAAATGCCTCCAAATGGTATTTAATTAACTTCCCGGGGTGAAGAAACCCTTTTTGAGAACTCAGAGTGAGTAAATTGGCCATTTTCATGCACTTTTAACCATTCCATAAATCTTGTGTTTTGGGCCCCTGGAAGCATGAAAATCACTTTAAACATGCTAATTTTAGCTCTAACACTGATGATCCACCTACAAATGTGAACTGACGTTCAAAAATAAAACATTTGAAAACGGACCATTTTCCACATTTCTGAAGCATGACGTAATGGGGGGGTGTTATCTCTTTTGTCGAAAATCAGCCGTTTTTGCTCGAACATTAAATGCCTCCAAATGGTATTTAATTAACTTCCCGAGCCCCTGGAAGCATGAAAATCACTTTAAACATGCTAATTTTAGCTCTAACACTGATGATCCACCTACAAATGTGAACTGACGTTCAAAAATAAAACATTTGAAAACGGACCATTTTCCACATTTCTGAAGCATGACGTAATGGGGGGGTGTTATCTCTTTTGTCGAAAATCAGCCGTTTTTGCTCGAACATTAAATGCCTCCAAATGGTATTTAATTAACTTCCCGGGGTGAAGAAACCCTTTTTGAGAACTCAGAGTGAGTAAATTGGCCATTTTCATGCACTTTTAACCATTCCATAAATCTTGTGTTTTGGGCCCCTGGAAGCATGAAAATCACTTTAAACATGCTAATTTTAGCTCTAACACTGATGATCCACCTACAAATGTGAACTGACGTTCAAAAATAAAACATTTGAAAACGGACCATTTTCCACATTTCTGAAGCATGACGTAATGGGGGGGTGTTATCTCTTTTGTCGAAAATCAGCCGTTTTTGCTCGAACATTAAATGCCTCCAAATGGTATTTAATTAACTTCCCGGGGTGAAGAAACCCTTTTTGAGAACTCAGAGTGAGTAAATTGGCCATTTTCATGCACTTTTAACCATTCCATAAATCTTGTGTTTTGGGCCCCTGGAAGCATGAAAATCACTTTAAACATGCTAATTTTAGCTCTAACACTGATGATCCACCTACAAATGTGAACTGACGTTCAAAAATAAAACATTTGAAAACGGACCATTTTCCACATTTCTGAAGCATGACGTAATGGGGGGGTGTTATCTCTTTTGTCGAAAATCAGCCGTTTTTGCTCGAACATTAAATGCCTCCAAATGGTATTTAATTAACTTCCCGAGCCCCTGGAAGCATGAAAATCACTTTAAACATGCTAATTTTAGCTCTAACACTGATGATCCACCTACAAATGTGAACTGACGTTCAAAAATAAAACATTTGAAAACGGACCATTTTCCACATTTCTGAAGCATGACGTAATGGGGGGGTGTTATCTCTTTTGTCGAAAATCAGCCGTTTTTGCTCGAACATTAAATGCCTCCAAATGGTATTTAATTAACTTCCCGGGGTGAAGAAACCCTTTTTGAGAACTCAGAGTGAGTAAATTGGCCATTTTCATGCACTTTTAACCATTCCATAAATCTTGTGTTTTGGGCCCCTGGAAGCATGAAAATCACTTTAAACATGCTAATTTTAGCTCTAACACTGATGATCCACCTACAAATGTGAACTGACGTTCAAAAATAAAACATTTGAAAACGGACCATTTTCCACATTTCTGAAGCATGACGTAATGGGGGGGTGTTATCTCTTTTGTCGAAAATCAGCCGTTTTTGCTCGAACATTAAATGCCTCCAAATGGTATTTAATTAACTTCCCGGGGTGAAGAAACCCTTTTTGAGAACTCAGAGTGAGTAAATTGGCCATTTTCATGCACTTTTAACCATTCCATAAATCTTGTGTTTTGGGCCCCTGGAAGCATGAAAATCACTTTAAACATGCTAATTTTAGCTCTAACACTGATGATCCACCTACAAATGTGAACTGACGTTCAAAAATAAAACATTTGAAAACGGACCATTTTCCACATTTCTGAAGCATGACGTAATGGGGGGGTGTTATCTCTTTTGTCGAAAATCAGCCGTTTTTGCTCGAACATTAAATGCCTCCAAATGGTATTTAATTAACTTCCCGAGCCCCTGGAAGCATGAAAATCACTTTAAACATGCTAATTTTAGCTCTAACACTGATGATCCACCTACAAATGTGAACTGACGTTCAAAAATAAAACATTTGAAAACGGACCATTTTCCACATTTCTGAAGCATGACGTAATGGGGGGGTGTTATCTCTTTTGTCGAAAATCAGCCGTTTTTGCTCGAACATTAAATGCCTCCAAATGGTATTTAATTAACTTCCCGAGCCCCTGGAAGCATGAAAATCACTTTAAACATGCTAATTTTAGCTCTAACACTGATGATCCACCTACAAATGTGAACTGACGTTCAAAAATAAAACATTTGAAAACGGACCATTTTCCACATTTCTGAAGCATGACGTAATGGGGGGGTGTTATCTCTTTTGTCGAAAATCAGCCGTTTTTGCTCGAACATTAAATGCCTCCAAATGGTATTTAATTAACTTCCCGGGGTGAAGAAACCCTTTTTGAGAACTCAGAGTGAGTAAATTGGCCATTTTCATGCACTTTTAACCATTCCATAAATCTTGTGTTTTGGGCCCCTGGAAGCATGAAAATCACTTTAAACATGCTAATTTTAGCTCTAACACTGATGATCCACCTACAAATGTGAACTGACGTTCAAAAATAAAACATTTGAGAACGGACCATTTTCCACATTTCTGAAGCATGACGTAATGGGGGGGTGTTATCTCTTTTGTCGAAAATCAGCCGTTTTTGCTCGAACATTAAATGCCTCCAAATGGTATTTAATTAACTTCCCGAGCCCCTGGAAGCATGAAAATCACTTTAAACATGCTAATTTTAGCTCTAACACTGATGATCCACCTACAAATGTGAACTGATGTTCAAAAATAAAACATTTGAAAACGGACCATTTTCCACATTTCTGAAGCATGACGTAATGGGGGGGTGTTATCTCTTTTGTCGAAAATCAGCCGTTTTTGCTCGAACATTAAATGCCTCCAAATGGTATTTAATTAACTTCCCGGGGTGAAGAAACCCTTTTTGAGAACTCAGAGTGAGTAAATTGGCCATTTTCATGCACTTTTAACCATTCCATAAATCTTGTGTTTTGGGCCCCTGGAAGCATGAAAATCACTTTAAACATGCTAATTTTAGCTCTAACACTGATGATCCACCTACAAATGTGAACTGACGTTCAAAAATAAAACATTTGAAAACGGACCATTTTCCACATTTCTGAAGCATGACGTAATGGGGGGGTGTTATCTCTTTTGTCGAAAATCAGCCGTTTTTGCTCGAACATTAAATGCCTCCAAATGGTATTTAATTAACTTCCCGAGCCCCTGGAAGCATGAAAATCACTTTAAACATGCTAGTTTTAGCTCTAACACTGATGATCCACCTACAAATGTGAACTGACGTTCAAAAATAAAACATTTGAAAACGGACCATTTTCCACATTTCTGAAGCATGACGTAATGGGGGGGTGTTATCTCTTTTGTCGAAAATCAGCCGTTTTTGCTCGAACATTAAATGCCTCCAAATGGTATTTAATTAACTTCCCGAGCCCCTGGAAGCATGAAAATCACTTTAAACATGCTAATTTTAGCTCTAACACTGATGATCCACCTACAAATGTGAACTGACGTTCAAAAATAAAACATTTGAAAACGGACCATTTTCCACATTTCTGAAGCATGACGTAATGGGGGGGTGTTATCTCTTTTGTCGAAAATCAGCCGTTTTTGCTCGAACATTAAATGCCTCCAAATGGTATTTAATTAACTTCCCGGGGTGAAGAAACCCTTTTTGAGAACTCTGAGTGAGTAAATTGGCCATTTTCATGCACTTTTAACCATTCCATAAATCTTGTGTTTTGGGCCCCTGGAAGCATGAAAATCACTTTAAACATGCTAATTTTAGCTCTAACACTGATGATCCACCTACAAATGTGAACTGACGTTCAAAAATAAAACATTTGAAAACGGACCATTTTCCACATTTCTGAAGCATGACGTAATGGGGGGGTGTTATCTCTTTTGTCGAAAATCAGCCGTTTTTGCTCGAACATTAAATGCCTCCAAATGGTATTTAATTAACTTCCCGAGCCCCTGGAAGCATGAAAATCACTTTAAACATGCTAATTTTAGCTCTAACACTGATGATCCACCTACAAATGTGAACTGACGTTCAAAAATAAAACATTTGAAAACGGACCATTTTCCACATTTCTGAGGCATGACGTAATGGGGGGGTGTTATCTCTTTTGTCGAAAATCAGCCGTTTTTGCTCGAACATTAAATGCCTCCAAATGGTATTTAATTAACTTCCCGGGGTGAAGAAACCCTTTTTGAGAACTCAGAGTGAGTAAATTGGCCATTTTCATGCACTTTTAACCATTCCATAAATCTTGTGTTTTGGGCCCCTGGAAGCATGAAAATCACTTTAAACATGCTAATTTTAGCTCTAACACTGATGATCCACCTACAAATGTGAACTGACGTTCAAAAATAAAACATTTGAAAACGGACCATTTTCCACATTTCTGAAGCATGACGTAATGGGGGAGGTGTTATCTCTTTTGTCGAAAATCAGCCGTTTTTGCTCGAACATTAAATGCCTCCAAATGGTATTTAATTAACTTCCCGAGCCCCTGGAAGCATGAAAATCACTTTAAACATGCTAATTTTAGCTCTAACACTGATGATCCACCTACAAATGTGAACTGACGTTCAAAAATAAAACATTTGAAAACGGACCATTTTCCACATTTCTGAAGCATGACGTAATGGGGGGGTGTTATCTCTTTTGTCGAAAATCAGCCGTTTTTGCTCGAACATTAAATGCCTCCAAATGGTATTTAATTAACTTCCCGAGCCCCTGGAAGCATGAAAATCACTTTAAACATGCTAATTTTAGCTCTAACACTGATGATCCACCTACAAATGTGAACTGACGTTCAAAAATAAAACATTTGAAAACAGACCATTTTCCACATTTCTGAAGCATGACGTAATGGGGGGGTGTTATCTCTTTTGTCGAAAATCAGCCGTTTTTGCTCGAACATTAAATGCCTCCAAATGGTATTTAATTAACTTCCCGGGGTGAAGAAACCCTTTTTGAGAACTCAGAGTGAGTAAATTGGCCATTTTCATGCACTTTTAACCATTCCATAAATCTTGTGTTTTGGGCCCCTGGAAGCATGAAAATCACTTTAAACATGCTAATTTTAGCTCTAACACTGATGATCCACCTACAAATGTGAACTGACGTTCAAAAATAAAACATTTGAAAACGGACCATTTTCCATATTTCTGAAGCATGACGTAATGGGGGGGTGTTATCTCTTTTGTCGAAAACCAGCCGTTTTTGCTCGAACATTAAATGCCTCCAAATGGTATTTAATTAACTTCCCGAGCCCCTGGAAGCATGAAAATCACTTTAAACATGCTAATTTTAGCTCTAACACTGATGATCCACCTACAAATGTGAACTGACGTTCAAAAATAAAACATTTGAAAACGGACCATTTTCCACATTTCTGAAGCATGACGTAATGGGGGGGTGTTATCTCTTTTGTCGAAAATCAGCCGTTTTTGCTCGAACATTAAATGCCTCCAAATGGTATTTAATTAACTTCCCGAGCCCCTGGAAGCATGAAAATCACTTTAAACATGCTAATTTTAGCTCTAACACTGATGATCCACCTACAAATGTGAACTGACGTTCAAAAATAAAACATTTGAAAACGGACCATTTTCCACATTTCTGAAGCATGACGTAATGGGGGGGTGTTATCTCTTTTGTCGAAAATCAGCCGTTTTTGCTCGAACATTAAATGCCTCCAAATGGTATTTAATTAACTTCCCGAGCCCCTGGAAGCATGAAAATCACTTTAAACATGCTAATTTTAGCTCTAACACTGATGATCCACCTACAAATGTGAACTGACGTTCAAAAATAAAACATTTGAAAACGGACCATTTTCCACATTTCTGAGGCATGACGTAATGGGGGGGTGTTATCTCTTTTGTCGAAAATCAGCCGTTTTTGCTCGAACATTAAATGCCTCCAAATGGTATTTAATTAACTTCCCGGGGTGAAGAAACCCTTTTTGAGAACTCAGAGTGAGTAAATTGGCCATTTTCATGCACTTTTAACCATTCCATAAATCTTGTGTTTTGGGCCCCTGGAAGCATGAAAATCACTTTAAACATGCTAATTTTAGCTCTAACACTGATGATCCACCTACAAATGTGAACTGACGTTCAAAAATAAAACATTTGAAAACGGACCATTTTCCACATTTCTGAAGCATGACGTAATGGGGGGGTGTTATCTCTTTTGTCGAAAATCAGCCGTTTTTGCTCGAACATTAAATGCCTCCAAATGGTATTTAATTAACTTCCCGGGGTGAAGAAACCCTTTTTGAGAACTCAGAGTGAGTAAATTGGCCATTTTCATGCACTTTTAACCATTCCATAAATCTTGTGTTTTGGGCCCCTGGAAGCATGAAAATCACTTTAAACATGCTAATTTTAGCTCTAACACTGATGATCCACCTACAAATGTGAACTGACGTTCAAAAATAAAACATTTGAAAACGGACCATTTTCCACATTTCTGAAGCATGACGTAATGGGGGGGGTGTTATCTCTTTTGTCGAAAATCAGCCGTTTTTGCTCGAACATTAAATGCCTCCAAATGGTATTTAATTAACTTCCCGAGCCCCTGGAAGCATGAAAATCACTTTAAACATGCTAATTTTAGCTCTAACACTGATGATCCACCTACAAATGTGAACTGACGTTCAAAAATAAAACATTTGAAAACGGACCATTTTCCACATTTCTGAAGCATGACGTAATGGGGGGGTGTTATCTCTTTTGTCGAAAATCAGCCGTTTTTGCTCGAACATTAAATGCCTCCAAATGGTATTTAATTAACTTCCCGAGCCCCTGGAAGCATGAAAATCACTTTAAACATGCTAATTTTAGCTCTAACACTGATGATCCACCTACAAATGTGAACTGACGTTCAAAAATAAAACATTTGAAAACAGACCATTTTCCACATTTCTGAAGCATGACGTAATGGGGGGGTGTTATCTCTTTTGTCGAAAATCAGCCGTTTTTGCTCGAACATTAAATGCCTCCAAATGGTATTTAATTAACTTCCCGGGGTGAAGAAACCCTTTTTGAGAACTCAGAGTGAGTAAATTGGCCATTTTCATGCACTTTTAACCATTCCATAAATCTTGTGTTTTGGGCCCCTGGAAGCATGAAAATCACTTTAAACATGCTAATTTTAGCTCTAACACTGATGATCCACCTACAAATGTGAACTGACGTTCAAAAATAAAACATTTGAAAACGGACCATTTTCCACATTTCTGAAGCATGACGTAATGGGGGGGTGTTATCTCTTTTGTCGAAAATCAGCCGTTTTTGCTCGAACATTAAATGCCTCCAAATGGTATTTAATTAACTTCCCGAGCCCCTGGAAGCATGAAAATCACTTTAAACATGCTAATTTTAGCTCTAACACTGATGATCCACCTACAAATGTGAACTGACGTTCAAAAATAAAACATTTGAAAACGGACCATTTTCCACATTTCTGAAGCATGACGTAATGGGGGGGTGTTATCTCTTTTGTCGAAAATCAGCCGTTTTTGCTCGAACATTAAATGCCTCCAAATGGTATTTAATTAACTTCCCGAGCCCCTGGAAGCATGAAAATCACTTTAAACATGCTAATTTTAGCTCTAACACTGATGATCCACCTACAAATGTGAACTGACGTTCAAAAATAAAACATTTGAAAACGGACCATTTTCCACATTTCTGAAGCATGACGTAATGGGGGGGTGTTATCTCTTTTGTCGAAAATCAGCCGTTTTTGCTCGAACATTAAATGCCTCCAAATGGTATTTAATTAACTTCCCGAGCCCCTGGAAGCATGAAAATCACTTTAAACATGCTAATTTTAGCTCTAACACTGATGATCCACCTACAAATGTGAACTGACGTTCAAAAATAAAACATTTGAAAACGGACCATTTTCCACATTTCTGAAGCATGACGTAATGGGGGGGTGTTATCTCTTTTGTCGAAAATCAGCCGTTTTTGCTCGAACATTAAATGCCTCCAAATGGTATTTAATTAACTTCCCGAGCCCCTGGAAGCATGAAAATCACTTTAAACATGCTAATTTTAGCTCTAACACTGATGATCCACCTACAAATGTGAACTGACGTTCAAAAATAAAACATTTGAAAACGGACCATTTTCCACATTTCTGAAGCATGACGTAATGGGGGGGTGTTATCTCTTTTGTCGAAAATCAGCCGTTTTTGCTCGAACATTAAATGCCTCCAAATGGTATTTAATTAACTTCCCGGGGTGAAGAAACCCTTTTTGAGAACTCAGAGTGAGTAAATTGGCCATTTTCATGCACTTTTAACCATTCCATAAATCTTGTGTTTTGGGCCCCTGGAAGCATGAAAATCACTTTAAACATGCTAATTTTAGCTCTAACACTGATGATCCACCTACAAATGTGAACTGACGTTCAAAAATAAAACATTTGAAAACTGACCATTTTCCACATTTCTGAAGCATGACGTAATGGGGGGGTGTTATCTCTTTTGTCGAAAATCAGCCGTTTTTGCTCGAACATTAAATGCCTCCAAAGGGTATTTAATTAACTTCCCGGGGTGAAGAAACCCTTTTTGAGAACTCAGAGTGAGTAAATTGGCCATTTTCATGCACTTTTAACCATTCCATAAATCTTGTGTTTTGGGCCCCTGGAAGCATGAAAATCACTTTAAACATGCTAATTTTAGCTCTAACACTGATGATCCACCTACAAATGTGAACTGACGTTCAAAAATAAAACATTTGAAAACGGACCATTTTCCACATTTCTGAAGCATGACGTAATGGGGGGGTGTTATCTCTTTTGTCGAAAATCAGCCGTTTTTGCTCGAACATTAAATGCCTCCAAATGGTATTTAATTAACTTCCCGAGCCCCTGGAAGCATGAAAATCACTTTAAACATGCTAATTTTAGCTCTAACACTGATGATCCACCTACAAATGTGAACTGACGTTCAAAAATAAAACATTTGAAAACGGACCATTTTCCACATTTCTGAAGCATGACGTAATGGGGGGGTGTTATCTCTTTTGTCGAAAATCAGCCGTTTTTGCTCGAACATTAAATGCCTCCAAATGGTATTTAATTAACTTCCCGGGGTGAAGAAACCCTTTTGAGAACTCAGAGTGAGTAAATTGGCCATTTTCATGCACTTTTAACCATTCCATAAATCTTGTGTTTTGGGCCCCTGGAAGCATGAAAATCACTTTAAACATGCTAATTTTAGCTCTAACACTGACGATCCACCTACAAATGTGAACTGACGTTCAAAAATAAAACATTTGAAAACGGACCATTTTCCACATTTCTGAAGCATGACGTAATGGGGGGTGTTATCTCTTTTGTCGAAAATCAGCCGTTTTTGCTCGAACATTAAATGCCTCCAAATGGTATTTAATTAACTTCCCGGGGTGAAGAAACCCTTTTTGAGAACTCAGAGTGAGTAAATTGGCCATTTTCATGCACTTTTAACCATTCCATAAATCTTGTGTTTTGGGCCCCTGGAAGCATGAAAATCACTTTAAACATGCTAATTTTAGCTCTAACACTGATGATCCACCTACAAATGTGAACTGACGTTCAAAAATAAAACATTTGAAAACGGACCATTTTCCACATTTCTGAAGCATGACGTAATGGGGGGGTGTTATCTCTTTTGTCGAAAATCAGCCGTTTTTGCTCGAACATTAAATGCCTCCAAATGGTATTTAATTAACTTCCCGAGCCCCTGGAAGCATGAAAATCACTTTAAACATGCTAATTTTAGCTCTAACACTGATGATCCACCTACAAATGTGAACTGACGTTCAAAAATAAAACATTTGAAAACGGACCATTTTCCACATTTCTGAAGCATGACGTAATGGGGGGGTGTTATCTCTTTTGTCGAAAATCAGCCGTTTTTGCTCGAACATTAAATGCCTCCAAATGGTATTTAATTAACTTCCCGGGGTGAAGAAACCCTTTTTGAGAACTCAGAGTGAGTAAATTGGCCATTTTCATGCACTTTTAACCATTCCATAAATCTTGTGTTTTGGGCCCCTGGAAGCATGAAAATCACTTTAAACATGCTAATTTTAGCTCTAACACTGATGATCCACCTACAAATGTGAACTGACGTTCAAAAATAAAACATTTGAAAACGGACCATTTTCCACATTTCTGAAGCATGACGTAATGGGGGGGTGTTATCTCTTTTGTCGAAAATCAGCCGTTTTTGCTCGAACATTAAATGCCTCCAAATGGTATTTAATTAACTTCCCGGGGTGAAGAAACCCTTTTTGAGAACTCAGAGTGAGTAAATTGGCCATTTTCATGCACTTTTAACCATTCCATAAATCTTGTGTTTTGGGCCCCTGGAAGCATGAAAATCACTTTAAACATGCTAATTTTAGCTCTAACACTGATGATCCACCTACAAATGTGAACTGACGTTCAAAAATAAAACATTTGAAAACGGACCATTTTCCACATTTCTGAAGCATGACGTAATGGGGGGGTGTTATCTCTTTTGTCGAAAATCAGCCGTTTTTGCTCGAACATTAAATGCCTCCAAATGGTATTTAATTAACTTCCCGGGGTGAAGAAACCCTTTTTGAGAACTCAGAGTGAGTAAATTGGCCATTTTCATGCACTTTTAACCATTCCATAAATCTTGTGTTTTGGGCCCCTGGAAGCATGAAAATCACTTTAAACATGCTAATTTTAGCTCTAACACTGATGATCCACCTACAAATGTGAACTGACGTTCAAAAATAAAACATTTGAAAATGGACCATTTTCCACATTTCTGAAGCATGACGTAATGGGGGGGTGTTATCTCTTTTGTCGAAAATCAGCCGTTTTTTGCTCGAACATTAAATGCCTCCAAATGGTATTTAATTAACTTCCCGAGCCCCTGGAAGCATGAAAATCACTTTAAACATGCTAATTTTAGCTCTAACACTGATGATCCACCTACAAATGTGAACTGACGTTCAAAAATAAAACATTTGAAAACGGACCATTTTCCACATTTCTGAAGCATGACGTAATGGGGGGGTGTTATCTCTTTTGTCGAAAATCAGCCGTTTTTGCTCGAACATTAAATGCCTCCAAATGGTATTTAATTAACTTCCCGAGCCCCTGGAAGCATGAAAATCACTTTAAACATGCTAATTTTAGCTCTAACACTGATGATCCACCTACAAATGTGAACTGACGTTCAAAAATAAAACATTTGAAAACGGACCATTTTCCACATTTCTGAAGCATGACGTAATGGGGGGGTGTTATCTCTTTTGTCGAAAATCAGCCGTTTTTGCTCGAACATTAAATGCCTCCAAATGGTATTTAATTAACTTCCCGGGGTGAAGAAACCCTTTTTGAGAACTCAGAGTGAGTAAATTGGCCATTTTCATGCACTTTTAACCATTCCATAAATCTTGTGTTTTGGGCCCCTGGAAGCATGAAAATCACTTTAAACATGCTAATTTTAGCTCTAACACTGATGATCCACCTACAAATGTGAACTGACGTTCAAAAATAAAACATTTGAAAACGGACCATTTTCCACATTTCTGAAGCATGACGTAATGGGGGGGTGTTATCTCTTTTGTCGAAAATCAGCCGTTTTTGCTCGAACATTAAATGCCTCCAAATGGTATTTAATTAACTTCCCGAGCCCCTGGAAGCATGAAAATCACTTTAAACATGCTAATTTTAGCTCTAACACTGATGATCCACCTACAAATGTGAACTGACGTCAAAAATAAAACATTTGAAAACGGACCATTTTCCACATTTCTGAAGCATGACGTAATGGGGGGGTGTTATCTCTTTTGTCGAAAATCAGCCGTTTTTGCTCGAACATTAAATGCCTCCAAATGGTATTTAATTAACTTCCCGGGGTGAAGAAACCCTTTTTGAGAACTCAGAGTGAGTAAATTGGCCATTTTCATGCACTTTTAACCATTCCATAAATCTTGTGTTTTGGGCCCCTGGAAGCATGAAAATCACTTTAAACATGCTAATTTTAGCTCTAACACTGATGATCCACCTACAAATGTGAACTGACGTTCAAAAATAAAACATTTGAAAACGGACCATTTTCCACATTTCTGAAGCATGACGTAATGGGGGGGTGTTATCTCTTTTGTCGAAAATCAGCCGTTTTTGCTCGAACATTAAATGCCTCCAAATGGTATTTAATTAACTTCCCGGGGTGAAGAAACCCTTTTTGAGAACTCAGAGTGAGTAAATTGGCCATTTTCATGCACTTTTAACCATTCCATAAATCTTGTGTTTTGGGCCCCTGGAAGCATGAAAATCACTTTAAACATGCTAATTTTAGCTCTAACACTGATGATCCACCTACAAATGTGAACTGACGTTCAAAAAATAAAACATTTGAACACGGACCATTTTCCACATTTCTGAAGCATGACGTAATGGGGGGGTGTTATCTCTTTTGTCGAAAATCAGCCGTTTTTGCTCGAACATTAAATGCCTCCAAATGGTATTTAATTAACTTCCCGAGCCCCTGGAAGCATGAAAATCACTTTAAACATGCTAATTTTAGCTCTAACACTGATGATCCACCTACAAATGTGAACTGACGTTCAAAAATAAAACATTTGAAAACGGACCATTTTCCACATTTCTGAAGCATGACGTAATGGGGGGGATGTTATCTCTTTTGTCGAAAATCAGCCGTTTTTGCTCGAACATTAAATGCCTCCAAATGGTATTTAATTAACTTCCCGGGGTGAAGAAACCCTTTTGAGAACTCAGAGTGAGTAAATTGGCCATTTTCATGCACTTTTAACCATTCCATAAATCTTGTGTTTTGGGCCCCTGGAAGCATGAAAATCACTTTAAACATGCTAATTTTAGCTCTAACACTGATGATCCACCTACAAATGTGAACTGACGTTCAAAAATAAAACATTTGAAAACGGACCATTTTCCACATTTCTGAAGCATGACGTAATGGGGGGGTGTTATCTCTTTTGTCGAAAATCAGCCGTTTTTGCTCGAACATTAAATGCCTCCAAATGGTATTTAATTAACTTCCCGAGCCCCTGGAAGCATGAAAATCACTTTAAACATGCTAATTTTAGCTCTAACACTGATGATCCACCTACAAATGTGAACTGACGTTCAAAAATAAAACATTTGAAAACGGACCATTTTCCTCATTTCTGAAGCATGACGTAATGGGGGGGTGTTATCTCTTTTGTCGAAAATCAGCCGTTTTTGCTCGAACATTAAATGCCTCCAAATGGTATTTAATTAACTTCCCGAGCCCCTGGAAGCATGAAAATCACTTTAAACATGCTAATTTTAGCTCTAACACTGATGATCCACCTACAAATGTGAACTGACGTTCAAAAATAAAACATTTGAAAACGGACCATTTTCCACATTTCTGAAGCATGACGTAATGGGGGGGTGTTATCTCTTTTGTCGAAAATCAGCCGTTTTTGCTCGAACATTAAATGCCTCCAAATGGTATTTAATTAACTTCCCGGGGTGAAGAAACCCTTTTTGAGAACTCAGAGTGAGTAAATTGGCCATTTTCATGCACTTTTAACCATTCCATAAATCTTGTGTTTTGGGCCCCTGGAAGCATGAAAATCACTTTAAACATGCTAATTTTAGCTCTAACACTGATGATCCACCTACAAATGTGAACTGACGTTCAAAAATAAAACATTTGAAAACGGACCATTTTCCACATTTCTGAAGCATGACGTAATGGGGGGTGTTATCTCTTTTGTCGAAAATCAGCCGTTTTTGCTCGAACATTAAATGCCTCCAAATGGTATTTAATTAACTTCCCGAGCCCCTGGAAGCATGAAAATCACTTTAAACATGCTAATTTTAGCTCTAACACTGATGATCCACCTACAAATGTGAACTGACGTTCAAAAATAAAACATTTGAAAACGGACCATTTTCCACATTTCTGAAGCATGACGTAATGGGGGGGTGTTATCTCTTTTGTCGAAAATCAGCCGTTTTTGCTCGAACATTAAATGCCTCCAAATGGTATTTAATTAACTTCCCGAGCCCCTGGAAGCATGAAAATCACTTTAAACATGCTAATTTTAGCTCTAACACTGATGATCCACCTACAAATGTGAACTGACGTTCAAAAATAAAACATTTGAAAACGGACCATTTTCCACATTTCTGAAGCATGACGTAATGGGGGGGTGTTATCTCTTTTGTCGAAAATCAGCCGTTTTTGCTCGAACATTAAATGCCTCCAAATGGTATTTAATTAACTTCCCGAGCCCCTGGAAGCATGAAAAATCACTTTAAACATGCTAATTTTAGCTCTAACACTGATGATCCACCTACAAATGTGAACTGACGTTCAAAAATAAAACATTTGAAAACGGACCATTTTCCACATTTCTGAAGCATGACGTAATGGGGGGGTGTTATCTCTTTTGTCGAAAATCAGCCGTTTTTGCTCGAACATTAAATGCCTCCAAATGGTATTTAATTAACTTCCCGAGCCCCTGGAAGCATGAAAATCACTTTAAACATGCTAATTTTAGCTCTAACACTGATGATCCACCTACAAATGTGAACTGACGTTCAAAAATAAAACATTTGAAAACGGACCATTTTCCACATTTCTGAAGCATGACGTAATGGGGGGTGTTATCTCTTTTGTCGAAAATCAGCCGTTTTTGCTCGAACATTAAATGCCTCCAAATGGTATTTAATTAACTTCCCGGGGTGAAGAAACCCTTTTTGAGAACTCAGAGTGAGTAAATTGGCCATTTTCATGCACTTTTAACCATTCCATAAATCTTGTGTTTTGGGCCCCTGGAAGCATGAAAATCACTTTAAACATGCTAATTTTAGCTCTAACACTGATGATCCACCTACAAATGTGAACTGACGTTCAAAAATAAAACATTTGAAAACGGACCATTTTCCACATTTCTGAAGCATGACGTAATGGGGGGGTGTTATCTCTTTTGTCGAAAATCAGCCGTTTTTGCTCGAACATTAAATGCCTCCAAATGGTATTTAATTAACTTCCCGAGCCCCTGGAAGCATGAAAATCACTTTAAACATGCTAATTTTAGCTCTAACACTGATGATCCACCTACAAATGTGAACTGACGTTCAAAAATAAAAACATTTGAAAACGGACCATTTTCCACATTTCTGAAGCATGACGTAATGGGGGGGTGTTATCTCTTTTGTCGAAAATCAGCCGTTTTTGCTCGAACATTAAATGCCTCCAAATGGTATTTAATTAACTTCCCGAGCCCCTGGAAGCATGAAAATCACTTTAAACATGCTAATTTTAGCTCTAACACTGATGATCCACCTACAAATGTGAACTGACGTTCAAAAATAAAAACATTTGAAAACGGACCATTTTCCACATTTCTGAAGCATGACGTAATGGGGGGGTGTTATCTCTTTTGTCGAAAATCAGCCGTTTTTGCTCGAACATTAAATGCCTCCAAATGGTATTTAATTACTTCCCGAGCCCCTGGAAGCATGAAAATCACTTTAAAACATGCTAATTTTTAGCTCTAACACTGATGATCCACCTACAAATGTGAACTGACGTTCAAAAATAAAACATTTGAAAACGGACCATTTTCCACATTTCTGAAGCATGACGTAATGGGGGGGTGTTATCTCTTTTGTCGAAAATCAGCCGTTTTTGCTCGAACATTAAATGCCTCCAAATGGTATTTAATTAACTTCCCGGGGTGAAGAAACCCTTTTTGGGAACTCAGAGTGAGTAAATTGGCCATTTTCATGCACTTTTAACCATTCCATAAATCTTGTGTTTTGGGCCCCTGGAAGCATGAAAATCACTTTAAACATGCTAATTTTAGCTCTAACACTGATGATCCACCTACAAATGTGAACTGACGTTCAAAAATAAAACATTTGAAAACGGACCATTTTCCACATTTCTGAAGCATGACGTAATGGGGGGGTGTTATCTCTTTTGTCGAAAATCAGCCGTTTTTGCTCGAACATTAAATGCCTCCAAATGGTATTTAATTAACTTCCCGGGGTGAAGAAACCCTTTTTTGAGAACTCAGAGTGAGTAAATTGGCCATTTTCATGCACTTTTAACCATTCCATAAATCTTGTGTTTTGGGCCCCTGGAAGCATGAAAATCACTTTAAACATGCTAATTTTAGCTCTAACACTGATGATCCACCTACAAATGTGAACTGACGTTCAAAAATAAAACATTTGAAAACGGACCATTTTCCACATTTCTGAAGCATGACGTAATGGGGGGGTGTTATCTCTTTTGTCGAAAATCAGCCGTTTTGCTCGAACATTAAATGCCTCCAAATGGTATTTAATTAACTTCCCGAGCCCCTGGAAGCATGAAAATCACTTTAAAACATGCTAATT
>NW_028254185.1:0-49460 GCF_964263255.1 Lissotriton vulgaris
CTGGGATTGGCCACAGCTTGATGCACAAGCTTTTTTTTGTTTTTTTGTTTTTTGTTTAGGGAACCTTTATTATTACTTCAAGAAAATACAAGCATGGGCCTACAACCCTCCCGGCCGGCCGCTAGTCAAGTCGTAAGTACAGCAAATCAATGTGGGAAAATATAGCAGCCCGAAAGCCGGGGTCTAACATGTGTCCAGGATATGACTTGTATTCAAGCGTACTGGCCGAAATTCAGGATTCATGAAGGTTCATCTATACTACTATTATAAAGAGAGAACTGTGTCCTTTGAGCCAGGTAAACTCGAAAAGTACACCACCAATCCAAACACCCAATACATGTTTTAAAACGTCAGGGCAATCAGAAGGACATAGGCTATATAAATGTAAAAAATAAACGTTATTTACAAAATTTATATTAAAAAAAAAGTAGTCCCTCCAAAGTAGCGCTGGCCACGACGTGCGTGCTCACGTCAGGAGCATTGGGAGGAGCGGCGTCCGAGGAGCGGCGGACATGGCGCGGGGGAGGAGCGGTGACCTGAGGAGCGGCGGACAAGCCAGCGGCGGTGCAAGCAGCGGAGAAGCGGACATGGCGCGGGGGAGGAGTGGCGGCGGACAGGCGGTGAGGAGCAGAGCGGCAAGGAGCAGTGAACTGAGAAGCGGCGGCTGAGGTAAGGCTCCGGGGACAATGTCGGGGCAGGCGGGTGTCGGGCCAGGCGGAGGACAGGGAGTTACAACATCACAGGCGGTGAGGAGCAGAGCGGCGAGGAGTGGTGAACTAAGGAGCGGCGGCTGAGGTAAGGCTCCGGGGACAATGTCGGGGCAGGCGGTTGTCAGGCCAGGCAGGGGACATCACAGATCGGCTGAGGAAAGGCAATGTTGAGGCAGGCGGGGGTCGGGGTAGGCGGGGGACAGGGTCTAACAAGGTGACGGGTGGAACATTTTGCAGGTAGTACTGTCCGACCTCCATTGACTCAGGCCAGGAGGGGGTCGGGCCAGGTGGGAAAACAGATCGGCTGAGGAAAGGCAATGTCGGGGCAGGCGGGGGTCGGGGCAGGCGGGGGACGGGGCGGGCGGGGGCACGGGCTGCTTGCCAATGTCGGGGCAGCCGGGGGTAGGGGAAGCCTGAATGCTCCCGGACAAGGTCGGGACGGGCTGCTAGTTTTACAATAAAGAAAAACTAAGAATCAATGCCGTACGGTCATACATGGTCCTACAATAACAAGCATGAATCAGGAAATCCGCAAATAATGCAAATACAATTGAAGTATTGGGGGTAAGGTATACGAGTCAGGATAAATGTGAACACAAACCCGTTCCGTAGCAAAGCTGCACCCCCCTCAAAACGAAACATACTGTAGGAAACATGAAAAACGACGACACCAAAAAGGAAGAAAGACAAAAGGGCCATAGAAACAAATAACGGACAAATTAACAAACCCCACCCCCCTAAACCCCACCCTGCACGCCTGCAGAAGGCCACGGCCTACCCCCCCCAGCAGCGTGCCTGTCGCCCTAAATAAGAGACCCAAAATATAGAAAAAGAGGAGAAAGAAGAAAAGAAGAAAAAAGTGGAGAAGGTCCCTCAATCTTGCCACCCGCCCCCCCCCCCCACCCCCACGCCCAGTAAACATCCTAAAAGCAAGATCAGAATAGCCATGGAAAACATTAATCACCGATAGCACCGTCAATAAAATCCCCGCCGAGTGTCTCCCAAATCACCGTCAGCCATCAATAAGTCCACTGGATCCTAGGCGGTATCACCCCTGGCCTTTTCTATCAGTAGTACCAACATACGTCCACTTATCAATCGGCATACAGAGCGGCGTGGAGGGTCCAAGTGATCCGGGCGGACCGGGCCGTGTTATTACTCCATGGGACTTCAGCAACTAAAACCCAGCCGAATGTGTATGGCGGAAATCCGTCTGTGTCGGTATCGACCCTGAAAACATCCTCAAGTCTGAACACAGTCTCACCATTCAAGGAGAGAGAGTCACACCATACGGCAAGCGCTGAGACGTCACCGGGGCAGCCCAAGACATAGATCGGCGTTGTTTCCCCAGCCGCTGATTAGATATGTGCCCCGACGAGTCACTCACATGTACTACAGATCTGTCCAAGGCGATCTCATGAGCCGGGTCTTCCGGCGTCTCCACGAACCTAGGCGTAGCTGGAACACTCTTCACTGACATAGAGGCGGGCACGTCGGCCCTTCCTTGAGATCAAACTGTGCCCGTGTGGAACGGCGGGACAACAATGGCGACCATCCTTCTTCCCAGGTCCCGGGCGTTACGGATCAGGGTCGCATGCAGGGTCGTTAGAGCAGCCAATATATCTTCGGACGTGGGCTCTTTCTCGTGCCGCCAGACCCCTGAACTCTCCCGCACGGCAGCTTTTCTATCCAGATGTGGTCTGCGTAAGAGGGTGCCAGCCGCCATCTTAGCTGATCCGGCCACTTCCTTCTTCACCTCACCTTGGGACCGGGCCCCACACCAGTGCGCAACAAGATTCACAGCGAGGACCCAGAAAGTCAAGGCAGGCTGCCCAGCGAAGGGCCACCAAAGGGCTAAACAAAATCGCTGCCGCTCCCGGGAGCCGCCCGCCCATTCCGGGGGAAGTCCTTAGTTATTCCCGGACACAACACTGGAAAGGGGGCCAAATATCATGCACTCCCCTCGATCCTGCTTTGCCACGCATCCCCACGAGGCACTCCGCTGGATGGACTGAGTCGTCACTGTCGCCATCGGCCCATCAAACCTCCGGCGCCCTCCGGCTGACTCCTCACTTCCACCAATGGCCGCTGTTGTCACAGTCGCGGCCGGCTGCTCTTCTCACTCGACACCCTGGTCCCAGCTCCGTGAGGGCCGTAAAACGGTCGGGGACATTTCTTCGGGTCTGCCGCACGTAGAAGCCTCAGGAGCAAACGGTAAGTGAAAGTTTTCCTTCGCCTACTTAAATATGCCGTTACGGCTCAGGATAATTGCCAGGATGTATGCGCAGGGTGAGAGGGCTCACGGAGCCGAGCGTCTATGCGGCCATCTCGGTCGCTAGCTTGGCTCCTCCAGATGCACAAGCTTTTAAAGCCTTTCAAAGAGGTTGACACCTGTGCACCTGTCTAGAGAAGATTTACTTAGACATCTGCCAGGCTGGTCCAAATAAACATGACCAACTAAGTACCTGCATTTCCTCAAAAACTGGAAAACAAAGAATCAATCTACACAGGTCTCAGTGTCACATGGCCCATGGGGACATTGTCGTTTTTCACCAAGTTAGCATGTGCACGTCGCAACGTGTCTCCTGCTTTTGCGTACGTTACTACATGTCTTTATTTTTGCAATATTTTCAAAGCCTGCTTTCACATGCGAACTCATTGCTGTGTTTGCTCTCTGCATGCTCCCGGGGTTTTTACTTAATGTTATGTGCAATAACAATACCCCTTGTTATTTTGTCTCGGCCAGACCTTAGCCCTTAGACAAAACATACAGATGTAGCTGTTGTTTGGAAAGCGTTCTTGGGTGTTTATGAGTACACAAATAGATGCCACACACTTGGAGAGGGACCTTTCCAGGGAGAAGAGCGAGATAGCGCCTATGATGTAGATCTGCCATCTATAGGCTAAGGTATGGGGGTCTGCAGACAAAGCCCAGAGATCTTCTACAATATAATAATATTTCTTCTTTGCAAGGGGAGGGAGGTTAGGCACTATAGTCTACATATACATATATATATATATATATATATATATATATATATATATATATATATATATATATATATATATATATATATATATATATATATATATATATATATATATATATATATATATATATATATATATATATATATATATATATATATATGAAAATTCAATGAAAAAACCATAGGTTATAGGCCATATATAGTTAGGAATTAGCATTTACAAAACCTTATTTTACTCGCATAAAACCATTGAAATTCCATATATAGTTAGCTAACTATAAGCGCTAACTATATATCGCGCACCCGCAATCCACTGCTGATGATGTCACATATTACATCATTCATGACATGGTCAGTGACATCACTGATGACATCACTGATCACAACATCCAATGATTGTATGTGTCTGTAAAGTTTAAATATGTTTCACATATTGAAGAATGAGTGGATGTATAAGTGTCTGGATGAAGAATTTAGTAGGTGCATGACTGACTGTATGAGTGAGTGATTAAATGTGTCTCACTGAGTACATGGGTTAGTGACTAAACTGTCTTAATTCGTGCATCAGTATGTTTGATGTTGTGTAAGCTGCTGCATGTGTTGATCAGTAGCTATAAGAGTGGCCATATGGGTTATTGATTGGTTGCCCAAATATTTGAATGGGAGGCTGAGTGTGTGTGTGGGTGGCTGGGAGGTGCGTGACTCTGTGCATAGATATGTAAGCAGTTGATTCACTAGGAGTATGAGTTCAAGAGTGCATGTGGAAACAGCTATATGGGCGGTTGACTGTGCATGGGTGTGTTGGTGAGTGAATGGATTTCTCATTTCTACATGTGCAAGTAAGTACGTATGTAAAACACAATACATGTGAGAGTTGAGATATATAAATAACTGAACATAAGAGCCAGTGAATGTGTGAGTGGCTGTATCGATCACTGTGAGCTTGTATCAGGGATTATATAAGAGAGTAAATATGTGTTATTATATGTTTGAATAAGTAAGATGTGTATAACTGTATAGTTGAGGAAATGGAGGTGTGATTGATTCTTTGCATGACTGACTAGGTGTGTAAGTAACTCCATGGATGAGTGACAGTCTGTGAGTGTCTGTTTATACTGAGTGTATGTAAGGTTATATTAGAGTCTGAAGAGGTTCATTGTATTATCACATGAGTGATGTGATCAGTGATGACAAATGAGATGTCATCAGTGATGTCATTTGAGTTGTCATCAGTGATGTCATTTGAGATGTCATCATTGATATCATTTGAGTTGTCATCAGTGATGTCATTTGAGATGTCATCAGTGATGTCATCAGTGATGTCACTGACCATGTCATGAATGATGTAATATGTGACATCATCAGCAGTGGATTGCGGGTGCGCGATATATAGTTAGCGCTTATAGTTAGCTAACTATATATGGAATTTCAATGGTTTTATGCGAGTAAAATAAGGTTTTGTAAATGCTAATTCCTAACTATATATGGCCTATAACCTATGGTTTTTTCATTGAATTTTCAAGGTTTTGTAAATGCAAATTCCTAACTATATATCCACTATAACCTATGGTTTTTTCTGTGAATTTCATTGGTTTTTTAATAGCAAATATGAAAAGCTTTAAAATGTCAAGTACGTGATAGATAAAAACATTTTCGTATTTATGCACGCTGATGTGCTTTGAACGCTGCCCCCCCCCTCCCCTCCGTTGTAATCCGTCGTACCTCCTTGTCTCTCCATTTGATTGATTGTTGTCCAAGCATTTACTGTTTTAGAATTGGTTCTCTTTGGATCATTCTCTATTTACAAACAAGCACAAAGTCGCAATACTCTGTTTAGTCTTTGCAGATAGTGAAAAATCGTGTAAAAAAAATAAAAGTAATCGAGCAAAATCAGTAGGCCACTAATTGGATCTCTTTTTGACCTCGCTAAAATAGAAATATTAGGAACAACCCTTCTTGAGAAATACGAAAATAGTGACATGAACTGAGCTCCACACCATGAGGGCTGCAAGACAGCTCGGCTCCATCACCCATCCCGCACAAAATAATGACAAACCCTATGCAAATATTAAAAATATAGACAACACACCAGCAAAGAAACAGGGTAAAACATTTTATTAAAAAACTATTTACATAACGTTGGTTTATAAGATGATGTCAGTAGTGGACCGATGTGTGAATAGATCGAAAACAGCACAAGGCTCCAAGATCCGGATAGCAAGCTCCTGGATGTTGGGTGCCATAGTTTAGAGTTCTGAATTTCAGCCTTTTTCAATGCCTGTGCTTTGTTGAATCAAAATGGCGGCTTGACACAAAGCTGACTCAAGCGTTGCTACTGATGCTATGCAGACCAAAACTGGTTTTCAGTTTGTACATTTTTCTAGATTTTTCAATCCAAGTTTGGTTGACTTTGTAGAACGATGGCTTCAGATTTTCAACATACGGTGTGGTGGCGCTGACTGGGAGGGGGCGCTTCGCTCCTGCCCCCTCCCCAAGTAAGATTTTCATACGTGAAAGTACGTTAATGGTTTTGGTCCCTGAGATGCTTCGATGTCACTACCATTCTCAAATAGCATAAGTTCTAGATGTTGGGTGCCATAGTTAAGAGTTCTGAGCAGCGCTTGTAACACTGTCTGAAGCTTATTTCCACCTACTGCAGCTTCACTATTCTCAAAGTAAGTGAGTGTCGTTTGTGGACCTGACTGCATTAGAAAACAATGTGATATGTTACCTTCTTAAACAGCTTGACGGAGGCCCCTGAGGGACGCTGTGATGGCCATGGACTCGGAGAAGACGCTTGGCTCCGACACCCTCCCCAAGTCTTATAGCACTGGTGTAGCCTGAGATCGCCCCCGACATAGGCGGCCGGCTCCCGGCGGTACTTTTTGCCTTTTGATGACTCTTCAATTCTGGACCTTGTCCCACAATCCGTTTGACCTGAAGACAAGCTGTAGTGGGGCGCCCCTTTATCGTTTTAGTTGCCATTCCGCCCGCTTTTGCTACACTGTGCCTCTTCCGCCATTCAGCTGTTTTCCGCCCGCTCTTGCGACTACAGCGTCTCGCTCACCATGTAGTTGAGATGCGCCCGCTCTTGCGGTGCAGCGATAGGCGGCTGCCACAGGACTCTCAAAATGGCGGCCGGCTCTTCGGTTTTGGGCCTGGTCCACTAAAATGGCCCTGGGACACCTTGGAACTCGGACGCTTGTCTGCTAGGGCTTGGGTCCCATTCTCGAAAAGCGTCCCCTCAGCCGTGAAGATTCTACAAAAGTCTGGGGGGCCTCCGACTCCCGCAGGCTTCTGGTGGGGAGCGGCTGCCATGATTGCTCGTGGAATGGCCACGACGGAGCTACGAGATGGTAGTGGTCTCATGCTGACGCCAGCTTTAGTGTGAAACATCCAGAAACACTGTAGACTACCAATTCGATCAGTTCCGGTAGCGCCCCAACATGACCCGGAAGAGAAGAACTTGCCCTCCCCTCTTTGACTGATGGTTCTTGTTGCCTGTCCCCTCTGTTGTCATTTAACAGAACTTTTTGGACTGCTGAAAGGGGTTGTGTTCTGAACGCTGGTTGGTGGAGACATTTAGACTATATTCTTGACCTACGTTGTCGCGTAATGCGTTTTATGACACGCCGCGTTAGCGCACCCGGAAGTGATCCGAGGCGCGGCGCGCAGCGCGTAACGTAAGCATAACAGGTCATGTGACTTGTTAATAAAACTTTTCATTGGTTCATTTTACTTTTGTTAATTTAATGATGAAAAGCTTGGTCTTATGACCTAAAAATTACGCTTTTTATTATTTTCGAACAATATTTTTTTTTCAAACATATGTTATAATATTCCAGGCTAATGTACTTTCCCGGAAAATTTACAACTGTCTTGCAAGTAAAATATATTCCTTTTTCGAGAAAAAGGGCGTTTCTTCCTTCCATGACGGAGCCGTTGAGTAAAAGAGATTCGGCCTGCTGTCTTAGTCGCCGATACGCCTGATTATCAGATTCTTATCGATCACTTTATGTTGCAGACATGAAAAACACAACTGCCCTTGACCATTTATCTTTACTGCGTTCCTACATATTATACCTTTTATCCGTCATGTAATTGGACTGCTTTATTTCACTTGCCTTTTACTGATTCCAAAACAGTCACTAAAAGTAAAAACTTTACAAATGAAAATACTACTACCGTGTTTTGTTTTAAAAACCTTTATTGTGAAAATGTCAGTATACAAATACGGGCCTATAACCACGTGGGCCGGCCACGGAGCAAACTCAAATCGTATATGATGAGGAGACATTTACACTGTAGAAGAACGTAACGAGCGGGCCATTAGGTGACAAGAACAAAGGTGTCTAACAGTTGCGGAATCGGTGGACGTACATTTTGTAATTAAAATACGACAGGGCCACTTACAATAACATTTTCTAGATATACATTTGCGGGCAAAGAGTTACGAGTCCCATTTATACCGGCGCCATTTTGGGCGAGGCCGGGCAGGTCCAAGATATAGTCAAAATGTCTCCACCAACCATCGGCCAGACCAGAACCCCTTTCGGCCCTTTATGTTACAAGATGGTGTCTTCTATTCAGAAAATATTGGTGGCAGCATTTTGAAAGGAAACAGAAACAGCCGTTCTCCTAGTGAGTTTCACATTGTTACATTTAGGAAGAATGTTGAAGAGTAGTATGTGGAAAATCTGAAGCCATTTTTCTACAAACTCTCAATCAGACTTAGATGGAAAAAAAACCTGAAGAATGTACAAACTGAAAACCAATTTTTGTCTGTATAGCACCAACAGTAACGCTTGAGTCAGCTTTGTGTCAAGCCGCCATTTTCATTCAATCAATAGCGTCCCCCTGCACACATTCAGGGACCTGGTCGTGTCTTTAGATGAAACGCATTGTAGGAAAAGAAGCAGAAAGGAAAAGGAAAAAATTTCCGCCGGACCTAGTGAAGCTGCAGCAGGTGCAAATAAGCTTCAGACAGTCTTACAAGCACTGCTCAGAACTCTCAACTGAGGCACTCAACATCCAGGACTTGCCATTCGGATCTTAGCGCCTTGTATTTTTGTTTTGTTCTTGATGGAGGGGAAACAACAAAAAACAGGCATTGAAAACGGCTCAACTGGAGCAAAAAAAAAATTACTTCTTGGGTGCATTAGGGCATTTATGATTTTCGAATGCCGTATTCATCAGGTTGATGCTCATGTTGCCATAGGACAGCATAGCACCACAGTGTATACAAGTTAACTTCATATGTTCAGATGAGGCAGGTGGCATATTTAGCATTCACCTTCTTTGATCCAGGAGGGATGGAGAAAAACTGCCAGATGAAACTTGAAACTTGGCCATCCAGATCTCGGCACATCGGTCCGCTACTGACAGTGACCGCAACTCAGCTGGACACGCCGTCTTTCGGCGCAGCATTGTAGGATGGCCACACCAGTGCGGCAATTTGCTGGACACCACATCGGTGCCATCCGCATCTCGACGCGTTGTGCTGCCTTCGGCCTATTCGCACATCGGTCCGCTACTGACAGTGACCGCAACTCAGCTGGACACGCCGTCTTTCGGCGCAGCATTGTAGGATGGCCACACCAGTGCGGCAATTTGCTGGACACCACCTCGGTGCCATCCAGATCTCGGCGCGTTCATTCATTCAATAGCGTCCCCCTGCACACATTCAGGGACCTGGTCGTGTCTTCAGAAGAAACGCATTGTAGGAAAAGAAGCACAAAGGAAAAGGCAACAAGTTCCGCCGGACCTAGTGAAGCTGCAGCAGGTGCAAATAAGCTTCAGACAGTTCTACAAGCACTTCTCAGAAATCTCAACTGAGGCACTCAACATCCAGGACTTGCCATTCGGATCTTGGCGCCTTGTGCTGGTTCCGACCTATTCACACATCGGTCCGCTACTGACATCACCTCATAAGCCAACGGGGCACCCCACGCCGACTTCCGGCGCAGCATTGTAGGATGGCCACACCAGTGCAGCCACTTGCTGGACACCACCTCGGCGCCATCCGGATCTCGGCGCGTTCGAGTCACTGTACCGCAACAGTGACCGCAATTCAGCTGGACACGCCGTCTTTCGGCGCAGCATTGTAGGATGGCCACACCAGTGCGGCAATTTGCTGGACACCACCTCGGTGCCATCCGGATCTCGGCGCGTTGTGCTGCCTTCGGCCTATTCGCACATCGGTCCGCTACTGACGCCGCCTCACGTGCCAACGGATTTTCTACGCTTTTTGTAGCCCTATGTCGCATAACAGGTCATGTGACTTGTTTATAAAACTTTTCATTGGTTCATTTTACTTTTGGTTTCCTAAAGATGGAAGGCTTGGTCATATGACCTAAAAATAACACTTTTCATTGGTTTAGAACATTTTTTTTTCCCAAACGATGAAAGCCCCACCTTGTTTCTGGATCATTCAGACTGAAGCTGGCGTCAGCATGAGAGCACCACCATCTCGTGGCTCCGTCGTGGTCATTCCGCGAGCAATCATGGCAGCCGCTCCCCACCGGAAGCCTGCGGGAGTCGGGGGCCCCCAAGACTTTTATACAATCTTCACGGCTGAGGGGACGCTTTTCGAGAATGGAGCCCAAGCCCTAGCAGGCAAGCGTCCGACTTCCAAGGTGTCCCAGGGCCATTTCAGTGGACCAGGCCCAAAACCGAAGAGCCGTCCGCCATTTTGACAGCCATGTGGCAGCCGCCTATCGCTGCACTGCAAGAGTGGGAGCAACTCCACAACATGGTGAGCGAGACGCTGTGGCCGCAAGAGCGAGCGCAACTCAGCTAGATGGCCGCCACCTGGGGAGACCCGTTCACGCCGCCTCCCCCCCCCCCCCCCCCCGGGCCGCCGCACGCCAATTTTCGGAGCAGCATTGTAGGATACCAAAACCAGTGCGGCAGTTTACTGGACATCACCTGGGTGCCTGTCGTACATGTTGTGTCAGCCATGTGACACTGGACACAGACCGCTACTGACGAGGCCTCCCCCCGCACCACCCGGGACGCCCCACGCTGTTTTTCTGTGCTGCATTGTAGGATCCCTAAACCAGTGCGGCACCCAGGCGACATCACCTGGGTGCCGTCCAGAACTCTGCACGTTGTGCTGCCTTGGGACTATTCGCACAACAGACCGCTACTGACGAGGCCTCCCCCCGCCCCACCCGGGACGCCCCACGCCAATTTTCGGAGCAGCATTGTAGGATCCCTAAACCAGTGCGGCACCCAGGCGACATCACCTGGGTGCCGTCCAGAACTCTGCACGTTGTGCTGCCTTGGGACTATTCGCACAAAAGACAGCTTCTAACCATTGTTGCTTTTTGTGTTAATAAATGTTTAAATGTTTTTAGTTTTTGTTCTGTTCATTATCGTTAAAAGTTAATAAAGTTTTATAACCTTAATTTGTTGGAGTGTTATCTATTTTTTGAAAAACGGGTGAATGGGGCCTTGAATCGGGTTATTGTCATGTGTGGGCTTTGGAAGTGTGCTGCTGCAGGATCGGACATTTCAAACTCAAATGCACGTTCTTTTTCTTACCTTTCCGAAGCATGGAGCGCAATAGCAAGCAGAGAAAGGGTGATGCACGTGTTGAACACTACCTGACCTGGCAAGTTGCTGGCAGTGCCCCCCCGCCCGCTCCTGAAAGAGGGCACACACACACCGCCGCCCCGAGTACTTCAGAAATCTTTAAAAGACCATGCGCTTGTTCATGAGGCTTAAATGGTTTATCACCTCTTCTAGAACCCCTACATCGACCCTCTGACGTTTCATGGAAAAATTACCATGTAACACAATACCAAGCCCTATCAGCTGAAACCCCCAAGGAATCGTGGGGCATATTAGCAAGGGGGTTTATCTCCCCTTTTTTGGCTTTAAAAACCATGAAAGCGGAGATAAAATTATTTCCCTATTATCAAGCTGTCGCTAACACCAGTTAGTGACACCTAAAAGGAGATAGCGACCATCTTGGGCCCGGCTTTGCATGTCAGTGATACTTATCACTAATGACATGCAAAGTGGCGTGCCAAGATGTTAGCGACTGGAAACAGTCCCTAACATCGCTACCTTCTATTACCAACTTTTGGAGATATTCGCACTAAGCGCGAATATCTCCAAAAGCTAACACCTGCCCTGAGCAGGTTTTAGCCATGTTATCCAATGGGAGGTGGATAACATGGCTAAGAGCATTAGGTCGATAATACATGAATATCGCTGACTTTTCTGCGATAATAGCAAGGTTTATCTGCGATAAAAATCGCCGATGTGCGGCGATAATTTTTGTCTCTAAACAAGTTATAGACAAAAATTATCGCTAGTTGTTAGTAATATGCCCCCGGGTTTTTGCTTGCAGAAATCGGGAGGCGGGAGACTAGCACTGAAATCAGTACTCACACGCCTGAATCAGGAGGATTGGCATGTCTGAATTCTCTACAGCTGGGGCCATAAACTACATCCGCAGGGGTAGGTGATAGCCTGGGACCAGCCTGGCATCTAAAATGGCTGCCGTGCACGACAAAATTGTGGCATTCGAAAAAAGGCAAGATGGCGCAGCCGCTGGAAGAGATGTATCAACATATATCAGCCTCCTCAGCCACCCTCAGGAAACATAGGGGATTAGGATACGTCTCCCGCACCCCCTTATACCTAGTAATTTAATTTACGAAGCACAAAATGGCGAATTCCCGTTTCGCTACCAGTTTGCGGCCTAGTTCGCGGCCCGTGAAGCGCTTCTACCGTGAAAAATCATTTTTTTTTTATTTTCCCCACGGGACCCTTTAATAACCCCAACAACATTCCTAGGGGGTCAAGAGGGGGATACCTTGCCCCCTTTCATTAAATTCCCCCTTAGTTTTTCACCTTTTCTTCTCTCTCGATCCTACCGAGAGACAAGATGGCGGCCGCTCCGGACTGTCACGCAGCAAAAAAAAAAAAAAAGCTCACGCACAGCCGCTGGAAGAGATGTATCAACATATATCAGCCTCCTCACCCACCCTCAGGAAACATAGGGGATTAGGATACGTCTCCCGTACCCACTTATAACTAGTAATTTAATTTACGAAGCACAAAATGGCGAATTCCCGTTTCGCTACCAGTTTGCGGCCCAGTTCGCGGCCCGTGAAGCGCTTCTACCGTGAAAAATCATTTTTTTTTTCTTTTCCCCACGGGTCCCTTTAATAACCCCAACAACATTCCTAGGGGGTCAAGAGGGGGATACCTTGCCCCCTTTCATTAAATTCACCCTTCGTTTTTCACCTCTTCTTCTCTCTCGATCCTACCGAGAGACAAGATGGCGGCCGCTCCGGACTGTCACGCAGCAAAAAAAAAAAAAAAGCTCACGCACAGCCGCTGGAAGAGATGTATCAACATATATCAGCCTCCTCACCCACCCTCAGGAAACATAGGGGATTAGGATACGTCTCCCGTACCCACTTATAACTAGTAATTTAATTTACGAAGCACAAAATGGCGAATTCCCGTTTCGCTACCAGTTTGCGGCCCAGTTCGCGGCCCGTGAAGCGCTTCTACCGTGAAAAATCATTTTTTTTTTCTTTTCCCCACGGGTCCCTTTAATAACCCCAACAGCATTCCTAGGGGGTCAAAAGGGGGATACCTTGCCCCCTTTCATTAAATTCACCCTTCGTTTTTCACCTCTTCTTCTCTCTCGATCCTACCGAGAGACAAGATGGCGGCCGCTCCGGACTGTTTAGAATGTTGACAGACACCGGAGAGCCAATCAGCTTTCTGCGCGCAAAGTTCCGATAAGCGAAAAGTAAGCGGACCGGATCGCTGCCCAGAGCGCTGTTACAGATATATATCTTGATTTAAACGTTAATTTCTCAAAAACTACTGGAGCACATATATTGAGACCTAGCAAAGGCACATCGGGCTAACAGTCCCTACAATTTTGCCAAGTTTCGTGCAAATCCATTCAGCCGTTCGAGCTAAAAGTGAGTCCAACCGCCCTATGGAAAACTCAATGCAAAAAACGCGTTTTGGGACCCCCCTTTTTTCTCAGCCCCCCCTTGACGAAACCCCACCAAATTTTCAGGAGCTGCTCAGAAACAAAATGTGCCATTTTCCTGAAAATTTCAGCCGATTCCATCCACAAACGCCAAAGTTATTAGACATAGAATTTTCAAAAGTCCCATAGGGAATTAATCCTAACTATATATACCTACTGGCGATAGCCAGTAGGTAATATATATATATATATATATCCAACAAAGAGTTGCCTGGAAATGAGGGAACCCACTACAGGTGAGTAGTAATACGCCACTATTTTAATGGAAAATGGCTTGGGAATGCAGCAAAAAGTGTCTCGCATGAAATGAATCCTGTGCTCTTGCCCGACGCGTTTCATGCTATGGAGCATTTCTTCAGGGGCTTGCAGGAAAGACACGAGTCTCTGGTCTCAGCGATATAAAGGCACCATGTTGTAATTCTGTCCCGCCCAGATGGGCGTGGCCACCACTGTGGCCTGCTGGATCTTGTAGTGCCACATGTTTACTCCAGTGAGCCACGTTGACCAGGCTCGCAGTGCCGTCATAAATTATTGCCCAAGTGGGTGGCGATGACTGACTTGTGCCGCTTCTCAAGCTCCAAGTGTAAATCCATTACGGCACACCTGCCCTTCAATTTGCAGCGTCGGTTGACGTTGCAACAGGACTGTTACACAGCGGGGCTCCACTCGTGGCTCAGGCTGTGCCACACCAATATCCAACAAAGAGTTGCCTGGAAATGAGGGAACCCACTACAGGTGAGTAGTAATACACCACTATTTTAATGGAAAATGGCTTGGGAATGCAGCAAAAAGTGTCTCGCATGAAATGAATCCTGTGCTCTTGCCCGACGCGTTTCATGCTATGGAGCATTTCTTCAGGGGCTTGCAGGAAAGACACGAGTCTCTGGTCTCAGCGATATAAAGGCACCATGTTGTAATTCTGTCCCGCCCAGATGGGCATGGCCACCACTGTGGCCTGCTGGATCTTGTAGTGCCACATGTTTACTCCAGTGAGCCACGTTGACCAGGCTCGCAGTGCCGTCATAAATTATTGCCCAAGTGGGTGGCGATGACTGACTTGTGCCGCTTCTCAAGCTCCAAGTGTAAATCCATTACGGCACACCTGCCCTTCAATTTGCAGCGTCGGTTGACGTTGCAACAGGACTGTTACACAGCGGGGCTCCACTCGTGGCTCAGGCTGTGCCACACCAATATCCAACAAAGAGTTGCCTGGAAATGAGGGAACCCACTACAGGTGAGTAGTAATACGCCACTATTTTAATGGAAAATGGCTTGGGAATGCAGCAAAAAGTGTCTCGCATGAAATGAATCCTGTGCTCTTGCCCGACGCGTTTCATGCTATGGAGCATTTCTTCAGGGGCTTGCAGGAAAGACACGAGTCTCTGGTCTCAGCGATATAAAGGCACCATGTTGTAATTCTGTCCCGCCCAGATGGGCATGGCCACCACTGTGGCCTGCTGGATCTTGTAGTGCCACATGTTTACTCCAGTGAGCCACGTTGACCAGGCTCGCAGTGCCGTCATAAATTATTGCCCAAGTGGGTGGCGATGACTGACTTGTGCCGCTTCTCAAGCTCCAAGTGTAAATCCATTACGGCACACCTGCCCTTCAATTTGCAGCGTCGGTTGACGTTGCAACAGGACTGTTACACAGCGGGGCTCCACTCGTGGCTCAGGCTGTGCCACACCAATATCCAACAAAGAGTTGCCTGGAAATGAGGGAACCCACTACAGGTGAGTAGTAATACGCCACTATTTTAATGGAAAATGGCTTGGGAATGCAGCAAAAAGTGTCTCGCATGAAATGAATCCTGTGCTCTTGCCCGACGCGTTTCATGCTATGGAGCATTTCTTCAGGGGCTTGCAGGAAAGACACGAGTCTCTGGTCTCAGCGATATAAAGGCACCATGTTGTAATTCTGTCCCGCCCAGATGGGCGTGGCCACCACTGTGGCCTGCTGGATCTTGTAGTGCCACATGTTTACTCCAGTGAGCCACGTTGACCAGGCTCGCAGTGCCGTCATACATTATTGCCCAAGTGGGTGGCGATGACTGACTTGTGCCGCTTCTCAAGCTCCAAGTGTAAATCCATTACGGCACACCTGCCCTTCAATTTGCAGCCTCGGTTGACGTTGCAACAGGACTGTTACACAGCGGGGCTCCACTCGTGGCTCAGGCTGTGCCACACCAATATCCAACAAAGAGTTGCCTGGAAATGAGGGAACCCACTACAGGTGAGTAGAAATACGCCACTATTTTAATGGAAAATGGCTTGGGAATGCAGCAAAAAGTGTCTCGCATGAAATGAATCCTGTGCTCTTGCCCGACGCGTTTCATGCTATGGAGCATTTCTTCAGGGGCTTGCAGGAAAGACACGAGTCTCTGGTCTCAGCGATATAAAGGCACCATGTTGTAATTCTGTCCCGCCCAGATGGGCGTGGCCACCACTGTGGCCTGCTGGATCTTGTAGTGCCACATGTTTACTCCAGTGAGCCACGTTGACCAGGCTCGCAGTGCCATCATAAATTATTGCCCAAGTGGGTGGCGATGCCTGACTTGTGCCGCTTCTCAAGCTCCAAGTGTAAATCCATTACGGCACACCTGCCCTTCAATTTGCAGCGTCGGTTGACGTTGCAACAGGACTGTTACACAGCGGGGCTCCACTCGTGGCTCAGGCTGTGCCACACCAATATCCAACAAAGAGTTGCCTGGAAATGAGGGAACCCACTACAGGTGAGTAGTAATACGCCACTATTTTAATGGAAAATGGCTTGGGAATGCAGCAAAAAGTGTCTCGCATGAAATGAATCCTGTGCTCTTGCCCGACGCGTTTCATGCTATGGAGCATTTCTTCAGGGGCTTGCAGGAAAGACACGAGTCTCTGGTCTCAGCGATATAAAGGCACCATGTTGTAATTCTGTCCCGCCCAGATGGGCGTGGCCACCACTGTGGCCTGCTGGATCTTGTAGTGCCACATGTTTACTCCAGTGAGCCACGTTGACCAGGCTCGCAGTGCCGTCATAAATTATTGCCCAAGTGGGTGGCGATGACTGACTTGTGCCGCTTCTCAAGCTCCAAGTGTAAATCCATTACGGCACACCTGCCCTTCAATTTGCAGCGTCGGTTGACGTTGCAACAGGACTGTTACACAGCGGGGCTCCACTCGTGGCTCAGGCTGTGCCACACCAATATCCAACAAAGAGTTGCCTGGAAATGAGGGAACCCACTACAGGTGAGTAGTAATACGCCACTATTTTAATGGAAAATGGCTTGGGAATGCAGCAAAAAGTGTCTCGCATGAAATGAATCCTGTGCTCTTGCCCAACGCGTTTCATGCTATGGAGCATTTCTTCAGGGGCTTGCAGGAAAGACACGAGTCTCTGGTCTCAGCGATATAAAGGCACCATGTTGTAATTCTGTCCCGCCCAGATGGGCGTGGCCACCACTGTGGCCTGCTGGATCTTGTAGTGCCACATGTTTACTCCAGTGAGCCACGTTGACCAGGCTCGCAGTGCCGTCATAAATTATTGCCCAAGTGGGTGGCGATGACTGACTTGTGCCGCTTCTCAAGCTCCAAGTGTAAATCCATTACGGCACACCTGCCCTTCAATTTGCAGCGTCGGTTGACGTTGCAACAGGACTGTTACACAGCGGGGCTCCACTCGTGGCTCAGGCTGTGCCACACCAATATCCAACAAAGAGTTGCCTGGAAATGAGGGAACCCACTACAGGTGAGTAGTAATACGCCACTATTTTAATGGAAAATGGCTTGGGAATTCAGCAAAAAGTGTCTCGCATGAAATGAATCCTGTGCTCTTGCCCGACGCGTTTCATGCTATGGAGCATTTCTTCAGGGGCTTGCAGGAAAGACACGAGTCTCTGGTCTCAGCGATATAAAGGCACCATGTTGTAATTCTGTCCCGCCCAGATGGGCGTGGCCACCACTGTGGCCTGCTGGATCTTGTAGTGCCACATGTTTACTCCAGTGAACCACGTTGACCAGGCTCGCAGTGCCGTCATAAATTATTGCCCAAGTGGGTGGCGATGACTGACTTGTGCCGCTTCTCAAGCTCCAAGTGTAAATCCATTACGGCACACCTGCCCTTCAATTTGCAGCATCGGTTGACGTTGCAACAGGACTGTTACACAGCGGGGCTCCACTCGTGGCTCAGGCTGTGCCACACCAATATCCAACAAAGAGTTGCCTGGAAATGAGGGAACCCACTACAGGTGAGTAGTAATACGCCACTATTTGGTTAAGGTATGGGGGTCTGCAGACAAAGCCCAGAGATCTTCTATAATATAATAATATTTCTTCTTTGCAAGGGGAGGGAGGTTAGGCACTATAGTCTACATATATATATATATATATATATATATATATATATATATATATATATATATATATATATATATATATATATATATATATATATATATATATATATATATATATATATATATTACCTACTGGCGGTCGCCAGTAGGTATATATAGTTAGGATTTTTTCTCTATGGGATTTTTGAAAATTCTATGTCTAATAACTTTGGCGTTTGTGGACGGAATTGGCTGAAATTTTCAGGAAAATGGAACATTTTGTTTCTGAGCAGCCCCTGACAATTTGGGGGGGTTTCATCAAGGGGGGGCCGAGAAAAAAGGGGGGTCCCAAAACCCGTTTTTCCCATGTTAATTTCCATAGGGCGGTTGGCCTCACTTTTAGCTCGAACGGCTGAATGGATTTGCACGAAACTTGGCAAAATTGTAGGGACTGTTAGCCCGATGTGCCTTTGCTAGGTCTCAATATATGTGCTCCAGTGGATTTTGAGTAATTTAGGTTCAAAAAAAGATATATATCTGGGCGGAGCCTAACCACACATCTGATCTGATTGGCTGTCAGCACTTCATCCAAGAAGTGTTGGCAGCCATCTTGGGACCAATATACATGATAGCACCTCATTAAAAAGCATTGTAGTTAATAGAGGGTTTTAGGACTTTAGTTACATTATAAATCATTTGTTGATGGTACCATACTCGTTTTAGGAATTGTGGTGGGTTCTAAGGTGATTTTACCATGTGAAAAAACCTTCTGTTGTGATATCATGAATATTGTTTGAAAGAAAACTAATATCTCATGATTTTCCCACAGTGGTTTGGAAGGGGATCTATAAGCTAAACTGAAAGCATATTTTCTGTAAATTCACATTATCTTTCTCAGTCATGTGAAAATGAAGTCTGACATTCTCAGTAAAACATGTACATCCAACAAGGACAGAGACTGTCAGTTGATTCCTTTGTGTTCTACTGCAGCCTCCTAGAGTGTTCTAAAGAACAACTAGAGCGCTAACAGTCCTACTTATTACAAAGGTATGGCACACCTGAAGCCATCTTGATTGGAATAAAGTGGTAACTCTTAAAACATTTAATTTAAAAAGAAACAACATGAGGGGGTATATTTTGCCATAGAAAGTATGATTAGTGCTGCAGAATGAAAAATTAGGGCACATTTTGAGTGACTTCTCAAATCCTTTTCTATTTCATTAAAACATTCTGACATGCAGTCTCCCAAAATGGCCACCAGAGACAAAAGAGCCCAAATGTAGCCCAAATATCACCCAGATGTAGCCCAAGTATAGCCCAATGACAGAATGTCCCAGAGTGTTCTAAAGAACAACTAGAGCGCTAACAGTCCTACTTATTACAAAGGTATGGCACACCTTAAGCCATCTTGATTGTAATAAAGTGGTAACTCTTAAAACATTTAATTTAAAAAGAAACAACATGAGGGGGTATATTTTGCCATAGAAAGTATGATTAGTGCTGCAGAATGAAAAATTAGGGCACATTTTGAGTGACTTCTCAAATCCTTTTCTATTTCATTAAAACATTCTGACATGCAGTCTCCCAAAATGGCCACCAGAGACAAAAGAGCCCAAATGTAGCCCAAATATCACCCAGATGTAGCCCAAGTATAGCCCAATGACAGAATGTCCCAGAGTGTTCTAAAGAACAACTAGAGCGCTAACAGTCCTACTTATTACAAAGGTATAGCACACCTGGAGCCATCGTGATGGGAATAAAGTGGTAACTCTTAAAACATTTAATTTAAAAAGGAACAAAATGAGGGGGTATATTATGCAATAGAAGGTATTATTAGTGCTGCAGAAAGAAAAATTAGGGCACATTTTGAGTGACTTTTCAAATCCTCTTCTATTTCATTAAAAAATTCTGACATGCAGTCTCCCAAAATGGCCACCAGAGACAAAAGAGCCCAAATGTAGCCCAAATATCACCCAGATGTAGCCCAAGTATAGCCCAATGACAGAATGTCCCAGAGTGTTCTAAAGAACAACTAGAGCGCTAACAGTCCTACTTATTACAAAGGTATGGCACACCTGAAGCCATCTTGATTGGAATAAAGTGGTAACTCTTAAAACATTTAATTTAAAAAGGAACAAAATGAGGGGGTATATTTTGCCATATGAATTATGATTAGTGCTGCAGAAAGAAAAATTAGGGCACATTTTGAGTGACTTCTCAAACCCTCTTCAATTTCATTAAAACATTCTGACATACAGTCTCCCAAGATGGCCACCAGAGACAAAAGAGCCTAAATGTAGCCCAAATATCACCCAGATGTACCCCAAGTATAGCCCAATGACAGAATGTCCCAGAGTGTTCTAAAGAACAACTAGAGCGCTAACAGTCTTACTTATGACAAAAGTATGGCACACCAGAAGCCATCTTGATTGGAATGAAGTGGTAAGTCTGAAAACACTCAATTTAAAAAGGAACAACATGAGGGGGTTAATTTTGCCATAGAAAGTATGATTAGTGCTTCAGAAAGAAAAATTAGGGATCATGACCATGCATTGGCTCCAGTCATTCCTGGAGAATCGCTCTTTTAGGGTAGTTGAGGGCACTACCTACTCAAAAGTCTGGCCCTTGGATCAAGGTGTACCTCAGGGCTCTTCATTGAGCCCTACTCTTTTTAATATTTATATGCAGCCGTTAGCTGATATAGTGCATTCTTTCGCCCTGGATATAATAACCTACGCCGACGATACGCAATTAGTCGTATCTATGAATCAGGCAGACTCTTCCCCTTCCAATCTAAGTAACTGTCTGGTAGCGGTGGCTCAGTGGATGGCTACCTCGCATTTAAAACTAAATGGCGAGAAAACTGAGCTCATGGTCTTAGGTAATTCAACCATTCCCAGTCCTTTATTAGACTGGCCACCGTGTATGGGCCCTACGCCTCAACCAAAATGCCATATAAAGAGCTTAGGCATTTGGTTGGACTCCAACCTCAGCTTCATACAGCAAGCTACTACTCTCTCTGCCACATGCTTTGGGCTAATGCGTATGCTGAGAAAAGTGCTGCCTCTTCTCCCTTTTGAAGCTCGCAGAATAATGGTTCAAGACATTATTTTGTCCCGCCTGGATTACGGGAACTCGTTATACTTAGGCGCCCCCGCATTTACAATCAAAAAGCTACAGGTGACTCAAAACGCCGCAGCTCGCCTCCTGTTAGGTCTCAATAAATGAGAATCAGCCACCATTGCCCTGAGGAAACTGCACTGGCTTCCTGTTAAGGCCAGAGTGCTGTTTAAATCTCTCTGTTTTATGCACAAAGCCATGTGGAAGAATGCCCCTACTATGATCTGTTCCCTGGCAAAACCCTACCTTCCTCACAGGCCCCTAAGATCTAGCACTGCCTTCCTGGCTACTGTCAACAAAATCAGACGGACCAGATGGGGCGGACGTTCCTTCTCCTGGAATGCCGCAAAAGAATGGAACTCTCTGCCCACTTCCCTTCGCAGTGAACCTAACCTCTTAAAATTTCGGAAGGATCTGAAAACCCACCTGTTCATTTAACCTTTCTTTTCTTTTAGTATGACGGTACTTAGCGCTACGAGGCCTCCGGGTTGTTTGCGCTCTACAAAACCCGATTAATAATCATTTTGAGTGACTTCTCAAATCCTCTTCTATTTCATTAAAAAAATTCTGACATGCAGACTGAAACATGCACTTTGAATACCAGCAGCAGACGTCCCTGGTGAGCAGTAGCTTTACTACAGTGATCTAATGTGCAACTAGAGTGCTAACATTCAGAATTTATGGCAAATGTGTGACACATCTGAATGCCTTCTTGATGGAACCAAAGTAAACAAGCATTGAAAATGCAATAGATCTCGCCCTCGTTTAAGTTAAAGCCATTCTGTTTGTAATGAGGTGGCTTTTTAGCTTTGCTTTTATTAGTGTTTTTTCAACTTTCATGTAAATAACATGCATCTGTATGCATATAAGTATATGTATGCATGCATTTATGTTTGTATTTATATAGATATACAGATGATATATGTTTATATATGTAGGTATATATATATATATTCACTGAAAAAACCATAGGTTATAGACCATATATAGTTAGGAATTAGAATTTACAAAACCTTGAAAATTCACTGAAAAAACCATAGGTTATAGACCATATATAGTTAGGAATTAGCATTTACAAAACCTTGAAAATTCACTGAAAAAACCATAGGTTATAGACCATATATAGTTAGGAATTCGCATTTACAAAACCTTATTTTACTCACACAAAACCATTGAAATTCCATATATAGTTAGTTGCACTAACTATATATCGCGCACCCGCAATCCACTGCTGATGATGTCACATATTACATCATTCATGACATGGTCAGTGACATCACTGATGACATCACTGATGACATCTCAAATGACATCACTGATGACAACATCCAGTGACTGTATGTTTCTGTAAAGTTAAAATATGTCTTACATATTGAAGAATGAGTGGATGTATAAGTGTCTGATGAAGGATTTAGTAGGTGCATGACTGACTGTATGAGTGAGTGATTAAATTTGTCTCACTGAGTGCATGGGTTAGTGACTAAACTGTCTTAATTTGTGCATCATTATGTCTGTTGTTCTGTAAACTGTTGCATGTGTTGATAAGTAGCTATATGAGTAACTATATGGGTTATTGATTGGTTGCCCAAGTATTTGTATGGGAGACTGAGTGTGTGTGTGGGTGGCTGGGAGGTGTATGACTCTGTGCATAGATGTGTGAGCAGTTGATTCACTAGATGTATGGTTTCAAAAGTGCATGTGGAAATAGCTGTATGGGCGGTTCACTGTGTGCATGAGTGTATTTGTGAGTGAATGGATATCTCAGTGCTACATGTCAAAGTAAGTACATATGTAAAACACAGTACATGTGAGAGTTGACATATATAAATAACTGTGCATAAGAGCCAGTGAATGTGTGAGTGGCTGTATGGATCATTGTGAACTTGTATCAGGGATTGTATAAGAGAGTAAATATGTGTTAGTATATGTTTGAATAAGTAAAGTTTGTATAACTGTATAGTTGAGGAAATGGAGGTGTGATTGATTCTTTGCATGACTGACTAGGTGTGTGAGTAACTCCATGGATGAGTGACAGTCTGTGAGTGTCTGTTTACACTGATTGTATCTAAGGTTATATTAGAGTCTGAAGAGGTTCATCGTATTATCACATGAATGATATCATCAGTGATGTGATCAGTAATGTCAAATGAGATGTCATCAGTGATGTCATCAGTGATGTCATTTGAGATGTCATCAGTGATGTCATTTGAGATGTCATCAGTGATGTCATCAGTGATGTCACTGACCATGTCATGAATGATGTAATATGTGAGATCATCAGCAGTGGATTGCGGGTGCGCGATATATAGTTAGTGCAACTAACTATATATGGAATTTCAATGGTTTTGTGTGAGTAAAATAAGGTTTTGTAAATGCGAATTCCTAACTATATATGGTCTATAACCTATGGTTTTTTCAGTGAATATATATATATATATATATATATATATATATATATCAATTCAAAAGAAGTTCGTCCCCTTGAACAGAGCCACACTACAGGTAGGTATGGTTTCAGCACTTTATTGGGAAAAGCTGCAGCATTCATGTGGTTTACGGTCCTTGCTAGCATCAACCGATGTCGGCATTCAAGAGCAGGAAGGTGCACGAGGAGAAGTCGGATGGTGCAGCCTCCATGATGTGAGTTCTCATCGCCCCACTTGGGATTTACATTGACAATTAGCGACAGCATGCAAGCGAATTCACTGGAATAATACATCCAGGCACTACAAAGACCAGGAAGCAGTGTGACTGTTCCCGCCCACTGGGGCGTTCGTCATGAATATTGCAGGTGCTTCGGATCGCTTGATGCTTTCACCTTAGTCAGCCCATGAAGAAGTGCGCACAACGCACGAAACGCGTCGGGCACAGTGACTTTTAATTTTGATGGATTCCCCCACATGAATGCTGCAGCTTTTCCCAATAAAGCGCTGAAACCATACCTACCTGTAGTGTGGCTCTGTTCAAGGGGACAAACTTCTTTTGAATTGATATGTGCGGCCAGTCCTGCGGCGAGGAGAGCCCCGCCGTGGTTTACGGTCCTTGCTGGCATCAACCGATGTCGGCATTCAAGAGCAGGAAGGTGCGCGAGGAGAAGTCGGATGGTGCAGCCTCCATGATGTGAGTTCTCATCGCCCCACTTGGGATTTACATTGACAATTAGCGACAGCATGCAAGCGAATTCACTGGAATAATACATCCAGGCACTACAAAGACCAGGAAGCAGTGTGACTGTTCCTGCCCACTGGGGCGTTCGTCATGAATATTGCAGGTGCTTTGGATCGCTTGATGCTTTCACCTTAGTCAGCCCATGAAGAAGTGCGCACAACGCACAAAACGCGTCGGGCACAGTGACTTTTAATTTTGATGGATTCCCCCACATGAATGCTGCAGCTTTTCCCAATAAAGCGCTGAAACCATACCTACTTGTAGTGTGGCTCTGTTCAAGGGGACAAACTTCTTTTGAATTGAGATATATATATATATATATATATATATATATATATATATATATATATATATATTAACAACTCGTGGTGTCCCAACGTGAGCTGCACACGAACGGCATGTAGGTTACCAGCCTCAATCACAGGTACTGATGGGCACAAGACTGGTGTTGTAAGCAGCTTCTCGTATGCCTGACGCGTTTCTGGGTACTCCCTTCATCAGAGGCAGTTGGAAGAAGATCGCGCTGCTGGTAGGCAACAACTCCTTAATTTGTGTCACGCCCTTAATTCACGTAAATGGAAGTCTGGGAGTTGTAGTGCCTGTAATGCCTTCCTTTAATTCGGCGCATTTATTTTCTGTCGTAGATAAGGCCCGACTTGGGCCCCAGTCATCGTGTCCATCATCAATCCTGACATGGCGTTCCGCTTTTGGAAACGGTGAATCCATTGCCGTGGCCCCCTGGGTGCAGACTCTGCGGCTGGGTTGCCGCATTTAGATTAACAACTCGTGGTGTCCCAACGTGAGCTGCACACGAACGGCATGTAGGTTACCAGCCTCAATCACAGGTACTGATGGGCACAAGACTGGTGTTGTAAGCATTGGGGACTACCAGCGTTTTTGAATTTAGAGGGCGGACGCCCATCCGCCGAGTACCGCACCAACCTGCAATTCTGAAGGGGCCACGAGGATGGATTCACCTCCTATGTGGAGCAACAGGGCAGGATTGAGGAAGCACACTGTGGCGGTAAGCATGAGCGAATTTTGCGGATCTCGCGTTCGCGAATTTTGCGGATTTGCGGATTCGCAATCCGCAAAATCCGCGAATTCCCGCGAATTTGCGGATTTTTTTTTTTTTTGTGTTTGCGCGGGTTTCTGCGAGTTCGCGAGGGTTTTGTACAATGTCGCAAATTGCGAACTTACCTGTCGGGTCGCAAGTTTCGCGAACTTGTTGTTTCTACTTGTCCAGCCTGTTTGGGACACTCTTCTTTCATCACTGCCACTCTCTGACTACTCATGCCACCCTCTGGCCCACCCATGCCACCCTCTGTTAAATCAATGCCACCCTCTGGTTCATCATCACTGTAGAAGATGGGGGGGAAAAGCAAGCCCACCTGCCCTGCTTGAACTGACATGAATTAATTTGGGGTTAGTTTATTAACAACACCTGCCTTGCCCCAAATGACAATAATGAATTAGGGGCTAATTAATGTGTCACTGAAAGAATTTAAAGTTCCAGCCTGGCACCTGCTTGTCTGCTCCTTTAGCTGTAAATCAGGACCTTTGTGGCATACAGTTAAGGTCAGAGCAGGGTCACACAATAGTTGCAAGCAGGCAACCGAATTCTGGAGGGCCCCCTCAGGAAGCAGTACAAAGAATCGTTACAAATCATGAGGTTGACCTTTTGCACCTGCTCATTGCTTTTGCTTTTGCTGAAATCGTTTTGCGGTTTTTTTCGCGCTATTCGCGGGGCGCGGCGTCGTGCGAAACCGACCGCGGAAGCCGCCAATTCGTGCGAATGAGCATTTTATTTTTTTGCGGCTTGTTGTTTCGCGAGTTTTTTTGCAGTATTCGCGAGCCGCTTGCAGCGCAACACGCGAATTTACCCCAAGGTCGAGTACGGGCGCGGCCATTTTGTTTGCGTGACGTATTTCCGTTTCCGCCCGCTATGTATAATCTCGCGCAGTAAGCGCATTGCGAGTAGAGGTTCGCACGAGATCGCGCGGGAAATCTAGAGGTTCGCACGAGATCGCGAGGAAAATCTCGCGCGAACTGACTTTCGCGCTCGGAAACGGGCGCCGGCCATCTTGTTTTTCATTCATTTCCTGTGTCTGGGCATGGTGTTTAATCCTCTTGATATCTTTCCCATCCTTTGCTTGTTTTCAGTTTTTTTTTTACGATTTTGCTTCTTATCTATCCCTCTCTTTTCCTAGCTGTATATTTTTGTCTTTTCTGCTATTTTTCTTTACTTTTAAACTACTTTTGTAAACTCTTTTCTTTTCTTCTTCCCTATCCTATTCCTTCTTAATTTTCTACTTCTTCCTACCTTACCTGCCCAGACCATGGTCAAGCCAGGCGCCGTGAAGCTGCCCAGGCACTTGAGGGCCGCAGCGGCGGCGGGGAGTAGTGCTGGACCCAGTGGCAGGACAGCAGGCGTGAGATCGAGGGGGGAGCAGGTGACGCGCCGGGAGATATTCAGCCCGGAGGAAGTGGGCGCGCTGGTCTACTTCGTCCAGCGCCGCCTGCCCAGGACCATCGCGGGAGGCGGCAGGATCGCGGCCGGCGGGTACAACATGCGGGAGCGCCGGAAGCGGTGGGAGAAGGTGTGCTGGGCCATATCCCACCTCTACGGGGTCCAGCGCACCTACAGCCAGGTCACCCATCGCTGGACGGACCTCCTGGACCGCGAGCGCGACCTGCTGGACCAGCTCGGCTTGGAGATCCCCGGGCTTGGTGAGTAGTAGTAGCCATTGGCATTTAATCACTCACTACTATGATGTTTTCTCCTGCTCTGTGTTGTTGTATTGCAAATATTTGTTTTTTACATGGAGCAAGCCAATAATGCCGCTGATGACGATTACATTGTAGTTAAATTATATTTCAAAATCTTCTGTGCATTTCAGGTGCACTGCTCTCCTTCTCAGTGGGGTTGCTACTATGCTTATTTGTTTTCTATTTCGTGGTCTCATTGGCCTGAGTAACTATTATGTATGAGTGTACTTAACAGAACTGCGTAATGCTAGACACTAGGGGGCAGATTACATTTACAAGCCCCTTGCGCCACGTTTACGCTGCCTTGCGTGACGCAACAGCGGCGTAAACGTGCCGCATCCCTGCAAGTCATTTACAGCATGACGCATCTAGGGAGATGCGTCACGTTATAAAGCCATGGGCCTGCACCACAATGGGTGCGTTCCTAGTACGCAGGGTGGGCGGTCCAGCGGCTGTGCGCCTCGCAAAATTGCCTGCGTGAAATCTACAAGATTTAACGCAGGCACTTCTGCGACGCTGCTACGTCAATTCAATTCCTTATGTCTGCTCGAAGCAGGCGAAAGGACTGACACAGCATGTAAAGTATTGGGTGGCCCTGAGCATTACTGGAGTTGCATTGCGTTGGCGACGTGACTCCAGCGATGCGCCGCTCTTACGTGACGAGATGCGTCACGCAAGTGCCTACCCTTGCGCCAGGGCGCGCCGCATTGTAAATGAGGCACATCTGCCGTGTCGCAAGGGTAGTTTTGCGTGACGCATTTGATCTGGCGCATCTCTGGAGATGCGCCAGAACGCGTAAGTAAGTATGCCCCTAAGGGGCAGAATTGCAATTACCGTCGCATCCCTGCAAAGTAGCAGGGATGCGCCATTAATTGTGCGGCCCGCTACCACCACCAAACATGGTGCGCCGTATTTGCAATGCGGCGCCCCATGGGCCCAAAACGTCACCGAAGCTTTACTGCTGGAGTTGCGTCGCAACGATGGCGCAGCTCCATCAATGCTCTGGGGTACCCTATCTCCCCAATGCTGGGTCAAGCCGTACGTCTGCTTCAAGCAGGTGCAGGGTTTGTGTGACGCATCATTGTCCTAAAGGTGACTGATTGATATTTTGTAGATTTCCCTCAGCCACTATTAGGATGTGTTCCAGCGCAGGAATGCCCTCCCTTGCGCCGGAACGCCCCCTGATGGCGCAGGGCTTTATAACGGGATGCATCTCCCAAATGCGTCACGTTGTTATAATATTATACGCCGCACCATGGCGCCCTTTTTTGTTTAGCTGCTGCGTCACAAAAGTCACGCAAGAACGGCGCAAAAGAGCCGCAAGGGCTTAAATCTGCCCCTTCCTTTGTAACCCTGACAATAAGAAAAATAGTGGCGGTGGATTGATAGTTTGACTATTTAAATGACTGGTAATGTAGCAGGCAACTGTTAGTGTTGTCACTGATCTGACTGAAAATCACAATGGAGTTTGTCTGTCACTTTGCGTCTTGCCTGCGGACTGCTGCCTGCCAGTCCTAGGTGAACGTTTCAGTACTTTGTTTAGTGAGTTACGTGACTTTCGAAGTCACAGGTCCGCAAATAAATAAAAAGTAACCATAATCAATATAATTTCGCGGAAATATTTTGTTATTGTTCTTTTGAAATGTTTGATTTGGTTGACATTGACAAGCAACAATCATCCATGTTTTCTGTTCTTTCTTTCATGTTGTACGTCAGCTCCCCCCAGGGGCGAGAGGAGGACACAGGAGCAGCAGGCGGTGGATGCTGTTCAACAGGGCCAGGATCGGGCAGGCGAGGGCTCCTCTGCTGGCCCCAGTAAGTTTTCATTTTAGACTAGTACCTATTTTTCCTAGCGTTCCTCATTTGAATTTTTTCAAAATTGTCGTTGCTCTTCTTGTAGACTGTATCTAAATTCTTATCCTGCCTCTACTATGACTCCCTGTGGTATTACTAGATTATTCTTATTAGTCTGTCTGTGTAGCTAACTAAGATTGCACGGTTGGCGAAACTGCCATGATTCTAGTCAGCAATAGCTCTATCAACTTAGTGCAGTTCTCTGGGATTGTCCATAATGTCTTTTGAAGTGTTCTATCTGGACTCATGCTTGCAAAAATTGCAAAACCTTTCGCTCAGTCACTCTAGTCTGGAGGACCCAAAAACACAGATTGTATTTAAGTTTAAAAGCTTTATTAAAAGTAAACACATTTATTAAAATGAAGTCATAATAAAACTAAACGTTTAACTGATAATGGAAAAGTGGTTAGTGCTGACGATTAATTGAAGACATTTCTTGTGGTCGAGCCGAGCTCTCACCTGGTTTCAACTTGATCTTGTTGTTAGAAGTCCATCTTCTGTCTGTGTGGAGAAAAATGGTGCGTGTTAAAAAATCAGCCTTCATCAGTTGTGCCAAAAAGTGCAGCAAGACAACCTTCCCTGGAAAAAGGGACATTTTTTTTAACTTTAACGTAGACAGTCACAAATTACATTGTTTTCACATGTCTTCATTCCTAGACCAAATACTAGTGACTAGTGAGTGCTTTATTCTAAGATTCTTAAATGTACTTTGTAGGTGGAACATCTGGTGGCGGGGCCAGTGTGGTGGTGGTGCTCGACACGGAGGCGGAGGGCAGTTTATCAGGGGAGGAGGCGGCGGCGGCGGCTGTGAGAGTTGAGACGGTGGTGGCGGCCAGAGGTAAGCTCTTATATATTCCTTACTTATTGAGATTGAAGACTAGCTGGGAAGGCAAGAATATGAGATGCATGGCTGGGTGAATGATGAAGCAATGATGGGTGGAAGGACAACAGCCTGGGTGGGTGACACAGAAACTGTATGTGTCCATATACCTGGATCATGCTACTATCTGACTCTTAGATAGCATATGTGTATCTAGAGCAGGGGTACTCATAGTACGGCCCGCGGGCCGGTGGTGGCCCGGCAAGCCTTCCTTGGCGGTGCGCAGACCTTGCAGACAATCACTGCTCCCCCGGCCCCCACAGAGCAGAGGCTTTTTTGTATTTCACCTGTTAGCGCCCCTGCATCTCCACTCTGACAATCACTGCTCCCCCGGCCCCCACAGAGCAGAGTGGAGATGCAAGGCCACAAAGAGGTGAAATAGAACAAAGCCTCTGCTCTGTGGGGCCGGGCAAGCAGTGATTGTCAGGGTGGAGAAGCAGGGGCGCTAAAACAAACAAAGCCTCAATAATATGTTAATGGTCTTTTAAAGACCTGTTAAGTACTTTGGTGTTGTTGTCTGTGTGTGCGCGTTGAGGAAGCGGTCTCAACCCGGGCTGAAGGCTGACACAGATAGACACACACACAGTGAGATGACAGAGGGGGAGGGAGAGGGAGGGCAGGAGGGAGAGAGAGATGGAGGGAGGGCAGGAGGGACAGCAGGAGGGAGAGAGATGTATGTAAATGCTGGGTCTGGTGGCTCAGTGGATGAGGGCATCTGCTGCAGGGACCTGTGTGCAACCTCATGGTCACAAGTTATCGTTTTGCTTTAGCCCCGCCCCCTCTGACTCCGCCCCCACCAGTGCGGCCCTCGGCCCCAAACTACACTGTAAATGTAGCCCCTGAGAGAAAGTTTGTGAGTACCCATGATCTAGAGAGAGTAGATGGTCAGTGGATGAACTAAGTGTAACTTTGAAGAGCATGTAACACTGCACCCGCACGTCCGTTCCAGTGTAGGAAAGGCAAGGAAAAGAACTTTTAATTTTGTCCAAATACTACCATAAATAGTAGCAGTAGTTTGTATTGCAAGCACTGCATAGATCCGGTTATTATGGTGGCCACTCCCTACCTCTCTTAATAAGTTTAGTAGTACTCAGTCATTCATGTGTGGATGTATCACTGCCTGTCACTCAATAAAAACCAAAGCACCTAAAGTCATCCCATATATAAGCAAAAACATCCCATGTGAAGTGATAGATAATCAGATTATTTATCTTCTTCAATTTTCCATTTCTAGTACTCATTTCCACTGTAGGGTGAAAGTTAAATTAATTAAGCAGTAGCCCTTGAGTTGTAACAGAGTATTCTCAGTGCCACCCGTAATAGAAAAGTAAGAGATTCACCACCTGCATGTACTGGACGGGTACAGTAACGCAACGGCAACGCAAGTCTAGGTCACTCCTCATGGCGTGCGTCTCTTTTTCTCGGGTGCAAGTTTACCGCGCTGGCATTATGCCGGCTTGCAGAAAATAACGTACCAATTTTCCAAAACAAGAGATAAGAAGAAGAATAAGACTGGTGTACTTTCATAGTCGACTCCAATGGAAGTCCACAGTGCTCATAGAATTTGTTCCTTAAACTCCCACTAATGTTAGAGCAAGGATGAAGAAGTGTGAGGTTAGATAGATACTGGCCTCAATAGTTATGTAATGCGCTTGCAAGTTGCTAGTTGTACTGCAGCACACATTTCTGCTGAATGATTGAGTTAATCTTAAAGAGCATTGGTTACAGACTATGTCTTTCTTTCTTCATATAGGTTCTCCTTCCAAACGAACAAGGAGGAAGGAGCTGGCTAGAGCGGCCCGGCAACGGAGAATCGAGGCCACTGTTGCGGAATATCGGCGGCTGGTGGCCCTGGAGGACGAGGAAAGTGTGCGGTCGACAACAACGACAACGTCGTCCGCATCGGCCTCCGTGGCCCCACCGGCTGCCACCCAGCACAGTGGTCCACCGAGACTGAGCCGGGCTGCCAAAGGCAAACGCCACCGCCGAGCAGCAAGGCCAACAGCTGCTTCTCACAGGCCTTGCACCTGCAAGGCAGTGAAGGCACGCCTGCGCCGCACTACCCTGATGGTGTCCCGCCTTCAGCAGGAGCTCGCCTTGCTCCGCGAGGAGCATGATGCCCTGGCCCAAAAAGTTAACAGCATCCACCCATAGTGTCCCTTGCCCCTTTTTTAGAGACTTTTGGGGGGTGGGAATTGGGAGTTGGGTTTTTGGGGACTTTTGAAGGACAATCGTTGGGGTTAGGGAGGGTCTTGCGGGAGATTATTTTGTTAGGGATATAAATATACTTTTTCAAACTTTATCTGAGCATACCTGTTTTTTACTGCTTGCCTGGTGGGTGGGGGTTTAACGTTGACTGTTTTCCTGAAAGTTTAGTTCCATTTTCTTCCTTTAAGTGTAAATGCCCAAATGTTTTCAACACTAAGTGCCTCTCACAGACTAAGTGAAGTGAATCCAAGAGTCCTAGGACTTTAGTAGTACTACCTTCAGTCTCTCGTCTCTCGTACTAATACTCCATTATACCCCCAAACGCTTATCTTACCTGTAATTTGTGTTTGAAAGTAGGGCTAGGCCCAGGGCTGGCTCCACGGGAAACACCGAATAACGTTGGCAATCTTGGTCGGATAAAATTTCCTCATAGCGGTGGTACTAGTGGTGTGACACAGTGGCAGTTGCATGCCTATGAAAAAAAAGAAAATGAAATCTGGTTTGTCCTCCTGAGCAATTCAACGGTACAACTGAGAATATAGCAGGTGACAGAAGTACAGTAGAGCAGTGCCACATTGTAGCCTAACAAATGGTAAAGTATAACTACTAATTCGGTTGAAGTTCTTTCACATTAGCAATGGTTCTTTGTCAAGCAGAGTAAGAATATATCATCGACAACTGTGGAAAGAAAGAATGCGACAGTACAGGGCCTGTGTGGAATTATTGATAACTATATTCAACATAAGGTCTCTGTAGCCAGATACCCGAGAGCCTTGCTGGTCACTATAAATCCATTCACAACAACACTCAATGGGGTTGGTCTGGAAGGTGTCACGTTTACTCCCCGTGATCCAGTCGATGCAAATATGGTTCCACCTCCAAATGTCACCAACACCCAGAAGTGTAAACACAGGGTGTTCGAGGCATTAGGCGAGGGAGAAAAATAACAAACTAAAATAAAAAATGTGGGATGGGTAAAGGTAGGGTCAGCAGGGAAAGGATACCTGTAAGAGAAGACAAGACAGGCATCAGTGAAGTGATGTCCTAACATACAAGGGTACTCTCATATAGTCTCACTAAATAGTCTGCAAGTCTCCCGCCTACTCATGGGAAATGTAGTTTCATAGTACGGTAGGCGCTTAGGGGCTGCGTAACCTGACAGAAGGTATAGTAGATAGAAAAGGAGAAATTGCTTTTTTTCTAGGTGTCCCCTCACTCACCAGGGTTGCCCCTTGGTGACATGCTTCATCATTGGGGCCATCCCAGTCCTCTACGGCCTGGGGCGTGCTGCGACTTGCGAATTACGTAGGAGCACTTACAAATGACTATGTGTGGTGCAGATAGTGGAGTGGACTAAGTGATGTGTTAAGGGATCAATGTAGAAGCCGAGAGAGAGCAAAGAAATGCAGTCACAGTCAGAGAAAAAGGCAAGGGATACTGTATCTATGTGGTTGTAGTGGTCCTGTTGGAAGTGGTAAGTAAGTTGCCCGCAGAAAAAAAATCCTCCTATTAGCGGCACTCCTCCATTGCAGCCGACGCTTCGTCCACCGATGTTGGTCACCAGAAGACACCCTGTCCACTGCCTGCCTGATGCTGAATTGTGGCTCGCTACTGTGAAGCCTGACTCCATCCTTTTTTCCCCATTGCAGAGACTGAAACCCGGCCTGTAATTCTGCAACGAAAAACAGGAAGTGATATAATATTACAACACCACTGATAAATAAATATAAGGTATGTAGGCTGTGGAGTGCAAAAAGTCACAATTTGTTTTTCCTAGTAGACAGACAGTACAATGTTTTTGAAAGTGCGTACTCTGAGTCACCTTTTGAAGGATAAATAAGTATGGGCAAATTAATGTAGCGGATCTTGCCCCTCAAGCTAGGTGTACTGTAAACTGTGTTTTAGAACAAAAATAGATCTTCCTAGCAGTGCTCCCACCCAAAAAACGAGGCCTAGCAGAAAACTGGAGACAAAACTTACTTTGAAAGTAAAAGTAGGCCGAAGTACCCTAATTACCCATTACCCCCCGTGGATTGCATTCAAACCACTTGCAAGCAACCAAGCAAAAGTAGCCATAGCCAGCATCGCTCCAAGACTCGAAATCCCCCCCACTCAAACACATGCAATAGAAATACTGCTAACCCTAACGAACCCTAAGTTAAGAATAGTGGCAAAGGCTTTCTTTAACTATGCCAAATCCCCCCTTTCCCACCATGGATTTTCTTCAAATGACTTGCAACCAAAATTACACATTCTCACGAGTGCTCTAAGACCCCAGAACTCAGTTTGAAAAATCTAGAACACCCCGATACACATGCAATCCTGCTGCTAGGGCTAACCCTAACGAACCCTAAGTTACAAAAAGTGCCAAAACTAAAGGCTTTTCCGCGCGGATTTTGTCCCAACCACTTCTACCCGGTATTAGACCTTCCCAGGAATGCCCCAAGACCCGGCAACCCACCCGCCAAGAAGCGTAACACCCCCAAACAGGCCAAAAGCAAAATCTCATACTTGCAATATTTCTGGGCCTTCGGTCCAAACGCGCTGCGTAGCTAGGCCATAAGTCGGGGTTGGCACGACGGATTTCCTGAAAAGCAAATGCAATCAAGATTAGAGTGTCCCAGCAGTGCTCCCAGACCACGAAACTCACCCGCAAACAGACGGAACCCCCCCTAAGAGCACCTCAAAGGCAAGCAAGTCATCAAAAACACAAAAAAAATTCCGCCTGGGATTTGGTCCAAAACACTTTTATCCGGTATTAGAGCTTCCCAGCAATGGCCCCAGAGCCGTCAACCCAGGAGAAAACGAGTAGAAGACCCCCAAACAGCCAAAGAGCAAAAGTACAAAAATGGGGACTTAGTCACTTTTTCACAAATTTCCCAAATCACTCCGCGCGCGCTCTGCAGCTAGGCCCTAAGTCCCCTCAGCCACCATGGATTTGCTTCAAACCTCTTGCAAAGTAAAGTATATATAGCCAGCAGTGCTCCCACACCACGAAACTCACCCGCAAACACCAGGAAGCCCCCCAAACAGGCCCCCGAAAACGCTACATAGAGCAAAATGTCAGAAATAGCCCAAAAAAAAATCGGCCTGGATTTTGTCCCAACCACTTCTACCCGGTATTAGACCTTCCCAGGAATGCCCCAAGACCCGGCAACCCACCCGCCAAGAAGCATAACACCCCCAAACAGGCCAAAAGCAAAATCTCATACTTGCAATATTTCTGGGCCTTCGGTCCAAACGCGCTGCGTAGCTAGGCCATAAGTCGGGGTTGGCACGACGGATTTCCTGAAAAGCAAATGCAATCAAGATTAGAGTGTCCCAGCAGTGCTCCCAGACCACGAAACTCACCCGCAAACACCAGGAAGCCCCCCAAACAGGCCCCCGAAAACGCTACATAGAGCAAAATGTCTGAAATAGCCCAAAAAAAATCGGCCTGGATTTTGTCCCAACCACTTCTACCCGGTATTAGACCTTCCCAGGAATGCCCCAAGACCCGGCAACCCACCCGCCAAGAAGCATAACACCCCCAAACAGGCCAAAAGCAAAATCTCATACTTGCAATATTTCTGGGCCTTCGGTCCAAACGCGCTGCGTAGCTAGGCCATAAGTCGGGGTTGGCACGACGGATTTCCTGAAAAGCAAATGCAATCAAGATTAGAGTGTCCCAGCAGTGCTCCCAGACCACGAAACTCACCCGCAAACACCAGGAAGCCCCCCAAACAGGCCCCCGAAAACGCTACATAGAGCAAAATGTCTGAAATAGCCCAAAAAAAATCGGCCTGGATTTTGTCCCAACCACTTCTACCCGGTATTAGACCTTCCCAGGAATGCCCCAAGACCCGGCAACCCACCCGCCAAGAAGCATAACACCCCCAAACAGGCCAAAAGCAAAATCTCATACTTGCAATATTTCTGGGCCTTCGGTCCAAACGCGCTGCGTAGCTGGGCCATAAGTCGGGGTTGGCACGACGGATTTCCTGAAAAGCAAATGCAATCAAGATTAGAGTGTCCCAGCAGTGCTCCCAGACCACGAAACTCACCCAGAAACACCAGGAAGCCCCCCAAACAGGCCCCCGAAAACGCTACATAGAGCAAAATGTCAGAAATAGCCCAAAAAAAAATCGGCCTGGATTTAGTCCCAACCACTTCTACCCGGTATTAGACCTTCCCAGGAATGCCCCAAGACCCGGCAACCCACCCGCCAAGAAGTATAACACCCCCAAACAGGCCAAAAGCAAACTCTCATACTTGCAATATTTCTGGGCCTTCGGTCCAAACGCGCTGCGTAGCTGGGCCATAAGTCGGGGTTGGCACGACGGATTTCCTGAAAAGCAAATGCAATCAAGATTAGAGTGTCCCAGCAGTGCTCCCAGACCACGAAACTCACCCGCAAACACCAGGAAGCCCCCCAAACAGGCCCCCGAAAACGCTACATAGAGCAAAATGTCAGAAATAGCCCAAAAAAAAAATCGGCCTGGATTTAGTCCCAACCACTTCTACCCGGTATTAGACCTTCCCAGGAATGCCCCAAGACCCGGCAACCCACCCGCCAAGAAGTATAACACCCCCAAACAGGCCAAAAGCAAACTCTCATACTTGCAATATTTCTGGGCCTTCGGTCCAAACGCGCTGCGTAGCTGGGCCATAAGTCGGGGTTGGCACGACGGATTTCCTGAAAAGCAAATGCAATCAAGATTAGAGTGTCCCAGCAATGCTCTCAGACCATGAAACTCACCCACAAACAGACGGAACCCCCCCTAAGAGCACCTCAAAGGCAAGCAAGTCATCAAAAACACAAAAAAATTTCCGCCTCGGATTTGGCACAAACCACTTTTAGTGCTTCCCAGCAATGGCCCCAGACCCGTCAACTCACCTGCAAAGAGGTAGAACAACACCCCCACAAGTGCTGAGTCTTTCTTCATTGGGCGTAAACCAGCCCTCTGCTTTGATGGAAATAGGAGTCTGGAGGAGGAGGATAGAGGAGCATGTTCTTCTGAACTTGTGAACCTGAGGAATGCAGACTGCGGCACCTTCAAATAAATTAGCAAACAAGTGAAGACAGTTCTGCTGATGGGCTTGTCTTTGTGATTATCTGATTAAAGTTTGAATTATATTAACTGTGCACAACAAAGAAAGACAGACACACAGGAATAAAAGTGAATAAGGATGAAAAAGAAAGTTATTGATTCGTTGTCTCATTTTCAGGGCTCGAAGTCGGAATCACGGTCCAGGAATAAGAATAAGGCTTCGTCATCATACTCTGCGAATTCAGCCCGGGTGAGGTCAGTGCCACCTGACAGAGTAGAAATTCCCTCATCTATGGTGCTGGCCACCTCCTCTTCATCCGGCACGCTCTCTCGTACTCTTATATCTGGTGGTATGAGGTGCTGATTCATCTTGATCATTGTTAACCTCTCCACATTTTTGGGCGAGAGGCGGCTCCGTTTGGGAGTTACAATCCCACCAGCCGCACTGAAAACCCGTTCAGAAGACACACTTGCGAGTGGGCAAGACAAGTAGTTTAAAGCCAGGTTGGTGAGCTGTGGCCACAATTCTTTTTTCCCATGCCAATACGCCAATGGGTCAGAATTAACATAGACCTCTGTGGAGTCATTCAGATAGTCCTTCACCATCGACTCAAGGTCCTCCTCCAAGGTTCCTCCACTTTGCGTAGCTCTTGCTGTGCCTCTGGCCTTTTGAGAACCAAACCCACGCAGAGCTAGCCAATCCTCTTCAGCCTCCAATGTTTCTGCTGCCTTTCGTGCAGATGATGCGGTTGCCGGTGTCTTTAACGGCTGAGAGGTCACTTGTGCCACAGCCACAGGTGCAGAAGTGGATTGTTTTGACTGGGGATGGCCTGCTGATGTACTGCCATTTCCTTCAATTTCCAGCCGTTCTGTTTCAAACTTCTTGGCTGACAAGGCTAGCCAACGTTTGTACTTTGTAACATCTTCATCAGCAAAAGGAAAGAATGCTCTGCCTGCCAGCGCCTTTTTGTAGCGTGGATCCAGAATAGTAGCACAAATGTAATGCTGTTCTGAGTGGATCTTTTGAAGACGTTCATCACCTTGTAGGAGCTCTAATAATGTCTCAGCCAGAAGCAAAGAGTCTTTCTTTTTGTCATCTTTTCGAAACACAGAACACACCTCCTTCAGTTGGTCCTCCAGCATGTACAACAATGGGATAGCTTTTCCCAAATTAGAGTCCTCCTTGCTGACTGCACGTGTGAAGACCTCAAAAGGACGAAGCATGCGTGTTAGGCTTTCAACTATGTTCCATTGCGGCCCACCCATCCTCAGCTCCTCTATACCCTCTTTCAAGAAAAATTGATCGAGTTGCGTATACTGCTCATACAGACGCTCAAGCATGTAGAAGGTTGAGTTCCAACGTGTTACCACCTCCTGGATGAGTGCTTTCACTGGCATTTGACTTTGATATAGCATGCTCCTCAGCTGCTTGCGGGCCTTAAAAGAATGCCTGAAATGCTTGCAAATTTTTCGGCAGTTGTCCAATACACTGTACGCTGCACTGCGTTTATTACCCAAGAATTTTTGGACAACCAGGTTTATACAGTGCGCCAAACACGGCACTCTGAAATAGTAACCGTCCCTCATGGCCTTAACTATATTGGAGCCATTGTCTGTGGAAACATAACCAACCTTGCGTTTTAGTGGGGACAGACAGTTAAGGACCTTTGTGTTAAAGACATCCAAAATGTTTTCTGCTGTGTGACGTTTCTCCAAACCAAACATGGCTAGTGTTGCATGTTTCCGAGCACCTTTAAAAACAATGTTAGTGTCAACACCTGAGTTTAGCTTTGCTTTAGCCCCTGAAAAAGAGACCCAGTGTGCAGTGATGCACATGTAATCAGCGCCTGCGCCACTGGTCCACATGTCTGTTGTCAGATGTATAGTGTGAACAGCACTCTTCTCCAAAGCTGCCCCAATCAACTTCAGAACATCTTCATGTAGTGCTGGAACCGCAACTCGGGCAAAATAGAACCGGCTAGGAACCTTCCATTTAGGGCAGAGCACTGTCACTAATTCTAGAAAACCAACCCCTTCTACAAAAGAAAAAGGGAGAAGGTCCAGAGCTAGCATTTTAGCCAGCTTAGTGTTATACAGACGGGTCATTGGGTGGTTGCGTTCATATTGCGCTTCTGTAAACAACATCTTTTTAATGTTGCCCTGGACCAATGATTTACGGGATGATGATGATCTCTTCGACCCAGTTACGCTCGCTGATGAACTTTTCCGCATTGATGTCTCACTCTCTCCCACACTCTTAGTGTGGCTCCCATGGGGTGTGCTGCTGACATGGGAACTGGGTGTAAGTGAAGTGTTTGAATCGTCTTCTTCTACCTCCTCGTCATCAGCAGATGACAAATCAACGTTTTCATTACGTGCAATTCCGGCTTTCTTGACCGCCTCTAGGTGCGGAAACCATTCGACAGGGTGCCTTCTCTCAAGATGACCTCTCTGGCCTCCGGTACCATAGTTAGAACCAAGCTTACCACGACTATATCGAAGCTTACAAAGGCTACAAATGGCTACGTTTTCCTTTTTTGGGCAAACACTAAAGAAGTCCCAAACTGGAGACTTGAAATGTCTTCGGGGGCCGGAGGAGGCGGCGATACTGGTGGTGGTGGTCCTGCTGCTAATGACAGATGAAGTGGAGGATGTGGATTGCCGAACTTCAGTACGTTTTGCACTTTCACCACCACGAATTGAGGTCGAGGACGAGGTGGGTACCTTCTTGCGAGGAAGAAATATGGAAGCGGTAGGTTTTGGTGTACTACTTAACTCCAAATCTAATGATTCCATTTCCATTGCCTCCTCGCCGACATCATCATCACGCTCAGCAGCTTCTCGGGATAGGGTCAAAATGTCTCTTTGCTGCATGCCCGGTGGGGCTGCAGTGACCTTTGTGATGACTGCCTCGTCGTCATCGTGAGAGGCTTCATCACCAGCAGTATCTGTCACTTCTTGTTGAGCCTCATCACACTCCATAGGTTTGAGTTTTTGGACGACCTTCCTTTTACGCTTAGGTACCGGTGGCAGATCATGGTGTGCCTCTGCCTCACTGTCAGACCGCAGTTGTCGTGGTTCCCAAGACAGATCACTTGCACCAGAACGAGGTGGGCTTGAAGAAGATGTAGACACCCCCCTTGATCTTTTCCTTGCTAGGGATGTGGAAGACAATGAATGATCATCAGGAGGAGTGGCTTCCAATGATACCTCAGCTTCATTGTCGATTTCCAAATGTGCCCCTACTTCGGGAGGAACAACTATTGTGGGCACTTGTGAACGTCCATGCACCTTTGCTTGCGCATCTCCTTTTGCTGCCTCTCCTTCCACATGTACTTGGGCGTGTACTTGCACATGGTGTTGTTGTTGCGGCTGTGGTTGTTCAACACTTGTCAGATGAGTTACAACAACCTGTGTTGATTCAGGGACATTGCTGCTACTTTCTTGCGATGAGCCAACATCACTGGTCGATGGTGATTGGAGAAGTACACTGACTGCCTCTGAAGCACTCAAGGGCTTTGACTTAAGTTGGCGTGGTGGTGGAGGCACTGAACCCAATGGAGCAGGGGTGCTGCTCTCAGGTTGGTCCCCAGCAGATCCTGCTGCTGCAGGCGTACTTTTTTTTTTGCTCCCAAAAAAAGTGGCGGGTGGCACACCAGCCTCCTTGGTAACTTGCTTCTTCTGCTCCTTACTAGCAACTTTCTTGCTAGAGGAGCTACGGAGAACTTTCTTTGGGGCCATCTTCTTCAGAGCAGGTCAGACAGCAGGCCGCAGTTGCACGAATTGTAGAGTTGTCTGAGGCCAGACGTGACGTCGCGTGACGTTATGCTGCACACACACACCGCTGCAGGACTTCTTCCTGGCACTGGTGGTTCTCTTGAGTCTTGTGCACCTAAAAAAAATGGAAGACAGAGGAACATCAGTTCAGTTATAGAGCACAAAAAAATCGAAAAACACTGCAAAATCAGCACAATCCCAATCCATCCATGCCCTCCATGATGTTTAAATTCAAGACAACCCACAGAAAGACTAGGCCCATGCAAGACTCACTACCCCTGGGCATAAATAAAGGTTGAAAAATAGGCAAAATGGTTGGAGGCCTAACAACAAAGCCTGCATTCAAAATGGCCACTTGCCTGCCAGCACATGGCCAGTGCCTGTAGCTGCACTCAAAATGGCCACCAGCCACATGGCATGTCCCTCCCCATGAACACCCCCAAAAATCGAAAAACACTGCAAAATCAGCACAATCCCATTCCATCCATGATGTTTAAATTCAAGACAGCCCACAGAAAGACTAGGCCCCATGCACCACTCACTACCCCTGGTCAAGGCCCCAACAACAGGTCAAAAATCGAAAAACACAAAATTTTACAAAAAAAAAAAATTGAAAAACACAGAAAAATCAGCACAATCCCAATTCATCTATGGCCTCCATGATGTTTAAATTCAAGACAACCCACAGAAATACTAGGCCCATGCAAGACTCACTACCCCTGGCATAAATAAAGGTTGAAAAGTAGGGAAAATGGTTGGAGGCCTAACAACAAAGCCTGCATTCAAAATGGCCACTTGCCTGCCAGCACATGGCAAGTGCCTGTAGCTGCACTCAAAATGGCCACCAGCCACATGGCATGTCCCTCCCCATGAACACCCCCAAAAATCGAAAAACACTGCAAAATCAGCACAATCCCATTCCATCCATGATGTTTAAATTCAAGACAGCCCACAGAAAGACTAGGCCCCATGCACCACTCACTACCCCTGGTCAAGGCCCCAACAACAGGTCAAAAATCGAAAAACACAAAATTTTACAAAAAAAAAAAATTGAAAAACACAGAAAAATCAGCACAATCCCAATTCATCTATGGCCTCCATGATGTTTAAATTCAAGACAACCCACAGAAATACTAGGCCCATGCAAGACTCACTACCCCTGGCATAAATAAAGGTTGAAAAGTAGGGAAAATGGTTGGAGGCCTAACAACAAAGCCTGCATTCAAAATGGCCACTTGCCTGCCAGCACATGGCAAGTGCCTGTAGCTGCACTCAAAATGGCCACCAGCCACATGGCATGTCCCTCCCCATGAACACCCCCAAAAATCGAAAAACACTGCAAAATCAGCACAATCCCATTCCATCCATGATGTTTAAATTCAAGACAGCCCACAGAAAGACTAGGCCCCATGCACCACTCACTACCCCTGGTCAAGGCCCCAACAACAGGTCAAAAATCGAAAAACACAAAATTTTACAAAAAAAAAAAATTGAAAAACACAGAAAAATCAGCACAATCCCAATTCATCTATGGCCTCCATGATGTTTAAATTCAAGACAACCCACAGAAATACTAGGCCCATGCAAGACTCACTACCCCTGGCATAAATAAAGGTTGAAAAGTAGGGAAAATGGTTGGAGGCCTAACAACAAAGCCTGCATTCAAAATGGCCACTTGCCTGCCAGCACATGGCAAGTGCCTGTAGCTGCACTCAAAATGGCCACCAGCCACATGGCATGTCCCTCCCCATGAACACCCCCAAAAATCGAAAAACACTGCAAAATCAGCACAATCCCATTCCATCCATGATGTTTAAATTCAAGACAGCCCACAGAAAGACTAGGCCCCATGCACCACTCACTACCCCTGGTCAAGGCCCCAACAACAGGTCAAAAATCGAAAAACACAAAATTTTACAAAAAAAAAAAATTGAAAAACACAGAAAAATCAGCACAATCCCAATTCATCTATGGCCTCCATGATGTTTAAATTCAAGACAACCCACAGAAATACTAGGCCCATGCAAGACTCACTACCCCTGGCATAAATAAAGGTTGAAAAGTAGGGAAAATGGTTGGAGGCCTAACAACAAAGCCTGCATTCAAAATGGCCACTTGCCTGCCAGCACATGGCAAGTGCCTGTAGCTGCACTCAAAATGGCCACCAGCCACATGGCATGTCCCTCCCCATGAACACCCCCAAAAATCGAAAAACACTGCAAAATCAGCACAATCCCATTCCATCCATGATGTTTAAATTCAAGACAGCCCACAGAAAGACTAGGCCCCATGCACCACTCACTACCCCTGGTCAAGGCCCCAACAACAGGTCAAAAATCGAAAAACACAAAATTTTACAAAAAAAAAAAATTGAAAAACACAGAAAAATCAGCACAATCCCAATTCATCTATGGCCTCCATGATGTTTAAATTCAAGACAACCCACAGAAATACTAGGCCCATGCAAGACTCACTACCCCTGGCATAAATAAAGGTTGAAAAGTAGGGAAAATGGTTGGAGGCCTAACAACAAAGCCTGCATTCAAAATGGCCACTTGCCTGCCAGCACATGGCAAGTGCCTGTAGCTGCACTCAAAATGGCCACCAGCCACATGGCATGTCCCTCCCCATGAACACCCCCAAAAATCGAAAAACACTGCAAAATCAGCACAATCCCATTCCATCCATGATGTTTAAATTCAAGACAGCCCACAGAAAGACTAGGCCCCATGCACCACTCACTACCCCTGGTCAAGGCCCCAACAACAGGTCAAAAATCGAAAAACACAAAATTTTACAAAAAAAAAAAATCGAAAAACACAGAAAAATCAGCACAATCCCAATTCATCTATGGCCTCCATGATGTTTAAATTCAAGACAACCCACAGAAAGAATCAGTCCACCCACCACTGAGTACCCCTGGGAAAAGGCCCCAAAACAGCCCAAAAATCGAAAATCCCAAAATTTTAGTTGCAGCAACTGTAATGCCCCAAACAAACTTACTTGTAAAATTTCTAATCCAACAGTGATCCAAAGAAAGTCAAAAAGGCCTCAAATCCAAAGATCCAGCAGCATCCACAAAAGGTAATCCTTCCAGGTCCACATCCGAATGAAAAGTGACCAGGAGATGGACAAAGCACTGGGAGGAGCCTGCTGAACAGGAACAGGAAGTTGAAGACTATGGGGCACTTCCTTCCTCCCACCCCCCTGCCCCCCTCCCCAAAATGGACTCCTCGCTAAAAAAGTGCAGGCAAATGTCAAACTAAGGAGTTATTCACATAAAAATCATCATTTCTAGAAGGTTTATGCTGCTTGCTGGTGGATTTCTTGTGCAGAATTGCAAATTTATATTTTCGCGCGCCGCATCTCAAATCTCGCAATTTGCGAAGTACCGCGAGACGTGATCTCGCCGTACTCGCGTTGACAAACTCTCGCTGGCAAGCCGCGATGACGTAATCGCGCTCGCCAATTCCCGCGGGATCACACAGCAAGATCCAAAATGGCGCAGCACTCGCAAACTATCGAAAAAAACAACTCGGCAAACGATGATAAACGCCGCGCGCCGCAAAAATTGTATCACCAACGCCGCGCGCCGCCAAAAAAATCCGCTGCGTGCGAATTTGCGGATTTTGCGGGAAATCCGCAAATCTCGCGGATTGCGGATTTCCCGAAAATCCGCAAAATCCGCGAGCGGAACGGATTTTCCGCCCACGCTTACCTGTGTCCTCTTCATGGGTACACCAGGTGGTTTGACTGGGTGTCAGGAAGAGACCGGGGAGGGTCAGGCACAGACCTCACCAGGCACTACCTCTGAGACATCACGCCTAGCGCATGAGGGATAGACATGAGAGGGCCGGGCGCAGACCTCATCGGGCACTGGTTCCGAGACATCACTCCTAGTGCGTGAGGAAGAGACCGGGGAGGGTCAGGCACAGACCTCACCAGGCACTGGTTCTGAGACATGATCTCTAGCTCATGAGGGATAGACATGAGAGGGCCGGGCGCAGACCTCACCAGGCACTGGTTCCGAGACATCACTCCTAGTGCGTGAGGAAGAGACCGGGGAGGGTCAGGCACAGACCTCACCAGGCACTGGTTCTGAGACATGATCTCTAGCTCATGAGGGATAGACATGAGAGGGCCGGGCGCAGACCTCACCAGGCACTGGTTCCGAGACATCACTCCTAGTGCGTGAGGAAGAGACCGGGGAGGGTCAGGCACAGACCTCACCAGGCACTGGTTCTGAGACATGATCTCTAGCGCATGAGAGATAGACATGAGAGGGCCGGGCCCAGACCTAAATGAGCACTCTCCAGGGACTGCTCCTGAGACATCACCCCCAGCGGGTGAGGAAGAGACAAGAGAGGGTCAGGATGGGCACTCTCCAGTGACCGCTTCTGAGACATCACACTCAGTGCGTGAGGAAGAGACAGGAGAGGGTAAAGCAGATTCTCAGCAGCTATCTCCTTTAACATTACGCCTTGTGCATGAGGAAGAGACAGGCAAGGGTCAGGCACAGCACTCATTAGACACTCTCCATTGACTGCTTCTGAGACATCACGCCCGGTGCGTGAGGAAGAAACAGAGACGGGGCTGCGAGAAGCCCCCGCTGGCGCTACAGGCGTGAGAGGGTCCTGGGAAAGGTGAGAGATGGACCTGGCCTCGGCGATGAGCACCCACCGATGCACTGTCTGGGGGCTCCCCGGGGAGGTCAGGGGTGAACAGGAGCTCAAAGCCCATAGGCTCCAAGGGCTTTAGACCCCCCCCCCCCCCCCACATCGAGTGTGTCAGCCTGGGCTGAGACAGCTTCCCCACACACAGGCAGTTCTTGAGCTGCTGGGCTGGCTGGTCTGGTGTCTTATTGCAGCTTCACCAAGTACTTAGCAGGTCTTTAAAAGCCCATTTGCTTGTTAACGAGGCTTTGTTGTGTTTTTTAACCCCTTGTCAGAGCCCCTGCCTCCCCACTCTGCCTAGTCCTTAAAGTTGCAAATCCCTTTCACTGCCGCGGTGTGAGATACATTTCCTGGAAAGTACCCGTAGGCTTTGTTTTTTTGCGGTTCTATAGAGCTCGAACTTCCCCTCCCCCCAAATGGCATTGAGGCACTCTGCATGAGCACCAATTACATTATACAAAGATACATAGCTGGAAGTATTACCCCCCCCCCCCCACACACACACACACTAAATGTGGCTCTACATTGCAGGAAGTATTACCCCTCCCACCCTCTGAAATGTGGCTCTAGTTGCGCCCCTGGGGGTGAGGGACTAGGGTGGCCCCTCATGGGGCAGATACAGTGATCTAGTAAGTGTTCCAGGGGCCCTGATGCGAGCTAGGAGTGGACCCCCACACTTTGTGGTGTAGTAAAAAAACACAACTGTTACTGGGTTACTCGGACACCTTGTAGTTAGGTAGCTGCAGCTAAGGGTGGGGGTGCGACCAGTCGGAGGAGGCCTATCCTGGGGGATGGGCATGCAGGTCGCAGCCTGTGGGGCTGGGGTCGCAGCCTGCGGGGCTGGGGGTCGCAGCCTGCAGGGCTGGGATCGGAGCCTGCGGGGTTGGGGGTTGCAGCCTGTGGGTCGGGGGTCGAAGCCTGCGGGGCTGGGGTCGGAGCCTGCGGGGTTGGGGGTCGCACCCTGTGGGGCTGGGGTCGCAGTCTGTGGGCTGGGGGTCGCAGCCTGTGGGACGGGGGCCTCACCTTTAGGTATTCATGAATGGCACAACACCAGAGGCAGACAAGGGACTGGAATAGACAGAAGCGGATGGACCTAGAGAGAGAGGTCCCATCTAGGGTCGTCCGTTGGCATGTGCGAGTTGGGCCAACGCCCAGGGCGCCGACAACCAGATGGGCACCGAGGACAGGCAAACTCAGGGCGCATCCTTCCACAATTCGGCCACAACTAACCCCCCTACAGGCCCAGGAGAAGGAAATAACGATGAACATATAGCAGAGACACGTGTAGACAGCGTTATCATCATGGAAATCGAATCTCTGACAGAATATCGAGAGACAAGATATCGACAAACAAAATATCGACGCTGGAATATCGAAGGCAAGTATATCGACACCCTATCTACAACATGGTAAGTACAAAAATATCGAAACTAAAATATCGATGTTAAAAATATCGTAATTAAATATATCGGTTTTTTTTGTTTTAAAAAAAAGAAATATAAAGTAAATAATACTTTTATATAATTTAAACTTATGTAAAAATATTTTAGAATGTTTAAAATGAATGAATAATACATATTTAATGTTAAACATTTAATTAAAATTACATATACAATACGTAATATATATTTAATTAATAATAATTTTTTTTCATTAATTTAAAAATATTAACAAATACTATAAATTACAAATACATCCACACTCATAAAATAATAACATAAATAATAATAAAAATGTATATTTAATACATAAAAACAAAAAAATATACTTTCAATATTAAAAAAATTAATTAAACACAACATTATATAACATAATAAAAATATTATAAAATACATAAATAAATATAAATTATATTGGATAGCGTAAGGCTAAAAATTACTATTCAAACTCCATAGGGTGCAACAGTAGGGAAAGTGTTGCATAGTGGATAGGTAAAAATTACTATTTCCACTCCAATGAGTGCAACATTAGGGAAACCGTTGGATAGCGTAAGGGTAAAAATTACTATTCCAACTCCAAAGGGTGCAACAGTAGGGAAAGCGTTGGATAGTGTAGGGGGTAAAATTACTATTCCCACTCCAGAGAGTGCAACAGTAGGTAAAGCGTTGGATAGTGGGTGGGTAAAAATTACTATTCCCACTCCAGTGAGTGCAACAGTAGGGAAAGCGTTGGATAGCGTACGGGTAAAAATTACTATTCCCACTCCAGTGGGTGCAACAGTAGGGAAAGCGTTGGATAGCGTAGAGGTAAAAATGACTATTTACACTCCAATCAGTGCTACAGTAGGGAATGTGTTGGATAGTGTAGGGGGTAAAATTACTATTCCCACTCCAGAGAGTGCAACAGTAGGGAAAGCTTCGGATAGCGTAGGGGGAAAAATTACTATTCCAACTCCAAAGGGTGCAACAGTAGAGAAAGCTTTGGATAGCGTAGGGGGAAAAATTACTATTCCAACTCCAAAGGGTGCAACAGTAGGTAAAGCGTTTAATAACATAGATTTTTTTTAACATACTTCTAAATAATGTTTATATTTGAAATAATGTATAATTAATTTTTCAAATACATCAACATCAACAAAAAACAATAAATAATTAATAAAACCAATTACATTTGAATAATTAATTGACAATAAATTAACAACAAACACCAATAAATAATAATTATTAAATATTACTCACCAAATAATAAATATTAAATCATAAATTATTTACCGTACCAATAAACTACTATTTAAATTTCAATCAATATTAAAAATTAAAATACATTATACAAATTAATATTTGTTTAAAAAATGTTTAACAAATAATTAATTAATTTTTCTAGTTATTAAAAAACATGTAAAAATTACAAATATTAATTGACAATTTAAATAATAATTATCTGTTAAAATAATTAATTACCAATTAGTAATTATTTAATACATTAATTATCCATAACTAAAAATGTATAAATAATTACATTTTTACAATAAAATTACTTTCCACCAAATACCCCTATAAACCCACAACACAGTCAGGAACTAAAACATAACATTTAATTATAATTAACATTAATTACCAATTAAATAATTAATTGATCAATTAAAATAATTATTTGCCAATCAATAATTAATTACAAAATAAATTATACATAAAAAAATATTTTATTAATTACAAATAAATTACTTCCCACCCTATTCCTCTATAAACCCACAACCCGCTCCGGTACTAAAACATTACATTTAATTCAAATTAACATTCATTACAAATTAAATAATTAATTTATCAATTAAAATAATTAATTGCCAATTAATAATTAGTTACAAAATAAATTACACATAAATAAATATTTTATTAATTACAATTATATTACTTCCCACCCTATTCCCCTATAAACCCACAACCCGCTCCAGTACTAAAACATAACATTTAATTAAAATTAACATTAATTACCAATTATATAATTAATTTATCAATTAAAATAATTAATTGCCAATTAATAATTAATTACAAATTTAATTATACATAAATAAATATTTTATTAATTACAATTAAATTACTTCCCACCCTATTCCCCTATAAACCCACAACCCGCTCTGGTACTAAAACATATAATTTACTTATAAATAAATGTATTAATATATAAAATTAATACACATATAATATAATTTATTTTAAATACTTAACTAAAACATATAACACATACATAATAAAAAACAAAAAAAAATACAAATATCGATATTAGTGTCATCGAAATTTGTTACATCGATATATATGCTATCGATATTACTAACTTCGATATTACTTACATCGATATAAAGAATTTCGATATTACTTACCTTAGGGTCGATATTCTGTCCAAAGATATTCTTGACACCGATATTCTGCACCTTCGAAATTTCAAACACGATATTTTGGTAGGTCGAAATTTAAAACTCGATATTTTGACTGTGTACCG